>NC_135445.1:5565182-5840182 GCF_051991255.1 Vanacampus margaritifer
CATTGCTTGAATGCTTAATGGATGTCTTCTTCAGGGGAATAATGGCCGGAAGAGAGCGATAGCAATTGACCATCCATCCGTTTTTTACCCCTTTCCTCTTCCTCCCCCCCTTGTGGCATAAGAAAACAATTTCCATTGGGTTTCTTTTGATGATGACAAAGCATCACATTCATATCATACACACGCCGCCTTAGCGGCTGTGTGTATGGTTGTGTTTTCCCTTGATTTAATCTTTTATTTCTTATCATTTTCTTTATAAGTTTGTGCCTTTCTTCGACTGGTGGTACATCTGGCGAGATCTCAGCGTAAGTGATGATGATTTTCAGCCGGTGATAAGTCAATTATTGTGTTCATTTCACATGTGCACCCCCTCCCAGTGAAATACATCTTTGTGAACCCCAAACCCGATATTCTCGTGATGTCACGGCGTGCGCCTCATAAATTCCAGCATGAGACGAGCAGATGTTGAGAAGAACCCCAAGCAAATGAGCAAACACCACATCCCAAATAAGTGACAGCGCTTATGTTTACTTCAAGCAAACATAATGTGCTGCAGTCCCTTATATGAGAACACACATGACCCCCCCCCCCCCCCACACCCTTTGCCCCTCCCCGCCCCCACGCTCCCCTCAGGCTGGTTTATAAGATGGATTCATGACATTGTGAGATTCATGAATTCAAGCATCCTGCACGTTATTATTATGGCGCTGGGCCCATTGGAGAGAGAGAGAGAGAGAGAGAAAGAAAGAAATAGTGGCGGGTGGGTAGATGGGGGAGGTGGGGGACAACAACCAATGGGCTCAGCGGCGGCCATTTTGCTACAGTCTGTCTGCACACACTCTTTGGGGGAGAGAAATTAGAAGGCCAGAGTGGGATGACTTGACTGTGTGTGTGTGTGTGTGTGTGATGTCATCAAGCTCTTGTGATGGGCGACCGGTCCTGGTCAAAGCAAGTTATGGATTCATTATGAGCTGAGCCACATGAAATAAAGTTTTCCTACACTTGCAGCTTGTGTGCAAGCATCAGTGAAATGCAGAGATACCGATATTATAAACTCTGAGTAGCATATCGCTGGCGTCGGATGGAATCCTTGTACAGTACCTCCAAAATCATCACTTTTCAGAGGGCTCTTGTTGAACCATGAACGTTCCTTCATCATTTGTAAATAAATAAACAAGTGTGGATTGACCAATAGCATATAGATATTTGGAGGAAAAACAAAACAAGAAATTTACCAAATTGTGACGAATGAGGTTTCAGCTCAATGCCAGCGATGTGTCTGCACCCATATAATAAAAAATAAAAAATCAGATTGCAATATATTGGTTATGATCGATTTGCTGAGGCACTTTGAGATTTATCTGGAATTTTAGAACGTGCAATATACAGTAAACTATTTTTAAATAATTTCCATATCAAAAAATAAAACACTCCCAAAAAAACCTATTGGGTAAAAAATAACCCAATTTGGGTCAAAAAATGGACCGGTCAATACTTGGGTCATTTTGACCCAACTTTGTGAGTAGTTTTGCACAAAACAACACAACAAATTGGGTTATTTTGAACAACCCCCCCAAATTAGGTCATTTTGTACAAACCAACCCAACAACTTGGGTCATTTTGGGCAAAACCCCAAAAATTTAGTTAGTTTGTACAAAACAACCCAACAAATTGGGTCATTTTGTACAAAACAACCGCATAAATTGGGTCACTTTTGCACAAAACAACCCAACAAATTGGGTCATTTTTGCACAAAACAACCCAACAAATTGGGACCTTTTGCGTAGAACAACTCAACAAAGGGGGTCATTTTGTACAAAATAACCCAGCAAATTGGGCCATTTTATACAAAACAACCCAACTAATTTATTTATTTTTTTTTAAATAACCCCAAAAAAGTTGGGTTATTTTGTACAAAACAACACATAAAGTTGGGTCGGATTGACCCAAGCAGTGGGTGGTCCCTTTTTGGCCCAGTTCGGGTTATTTTTGACCTAACTGTTTTTAGAGTGAAACTAAATTTTATCATCAAATTATTAAATTATATTTAGTCGTAACTTTATTTTTTTTATTTTTAAGTTAAGCATGCACAGAAACTATTATAGTTCCTTTTTTTTTTATGTAACTTCAACTTGACAGTTAATTTGGTTGCACTTTTTCTAAAACGTTTAGTATTGGCTATTAAATTATTTTGAACCTTGGGTATCACAATGTACATGCGAATTATAGTGGTCAGGATATAAATAACATGCATTCATGCATTTGTCTTCACTTTTAAGATACATTTTTAGTCTTCTTAGCTCCCATCTTACAAAACTCATATATAATTGACTGTACTTTATTTCCTTAATCCTTCTGTTATGATGCAGGTCACGCTGACCCATTTTAAAAGTTTAGTACGCAATAAACGCTATTTGGAACAGAGGGCTAGTGGTTAGCATATTTGCTTCATAAGGACGGGGGTTCAAATCCAGTCACTGGCCTTCCTGTGCCGACTTTGCCTGTTGCATTTGTGCTAGCGTGGGTTTTCTCAAGGCTTCCTTCCCGATTTCAAAAATCTAAGACTGAACACTCCAAATAGTCCTCAGCTTTGAATGCGAGTGTGAACGGTTGTCATTTGTCTGTATGTGCCCTACGTTTGGCTGGCGACCAGTCCAGGGTGTTTCAAGTACACATTGCACATACAAACGAGTGCACTTAATATATTCATACAGTACATGATGACGAGTGAACGGCATTTATTAAGTTGCACAAAGACGGTATTTCAAGAGTTAGCGTTCAAACTATTTATCGCCGTATCGTGCAATAAAGAACCTCGGCGTTGCAAAGCGCGCTTTGTCATCACAGGAAGCGTCTGTGGACACCGTCAATAATGTAAGTCTTAGAGTACTATTAAGAGTATTCTTCCTGCTCTAAGGGTCCATTAGAGTAGCTCAAGGCTAAGAGCCAGACTGTAAGTGCTGTGGGCCAAACGCAAGATGGCTTTTTTTTTTTTTTTTTTAAACCAGACTCTTTCTTACGAGCGAGTCAGAAGAGATAAATGGTCTCGTAAAGTTTTTATTTTTTTAATTATTTTTTTTAAATTCAAAATACCTGATTGATATGTGAGGAAGCCGCGGGAGATTGAACAACGTTTGCCACAAGCTTTCCCCCCCCCCCTCAGTGAGTTGCACGACTGCATTAGCTTCCCGGCGCTATGCAGATTTATAGTGATGCTGAAATAGCAAAGAGAAGCTGAGTGCTCTAACCGGAGAGTACTCGTCGATGTGTTTCGCCATCACGTAATGCACCCATACAGGCCCAAATGCACACAAGAATTAGTCTCTAAAGCATACTTGCTTATAAGTCACTAAAATGTTGTTTATTTTCCTCAAAGTTCATGATATGAGGCCTTCATGTCCCATGGGAGCATATTTAAACATTTCGAAAATCTTTCTCAGCACCGAATAATCTTTTAGAGACATCCAAAAATTAGGTTTTAGGGACTCATTCTCAAAATTGGATGGATTAATGGTATGTGTGCATTCACTGCCATTGACGGCTATAGACGTCAAAAATTCATTTGAATTATTTCTATTAGTTTTACATTTTTTTCCGCTTCAGTTAACAAGAGTATGAAAACCTAGAATAAAAAAAGAAAAAGAAATACAGGTATAAAATGTGTAATTAATTAAAAAATTTAATCGCCTGACGCGACATAAAGGTTATGAAATATTCGGGGCGTCAGGCGATTTTTTTAATTTTTTTATCGGATGGATTAATGGTATGTGTGCATTCACTGCCATTGACGGCTATAGACGTCAAAAATTCATTTGAATTATTTCTATTAGTTTTACATTTTTTTCCCCCACTTTTGTTAACAAAAGGGAAACCTAGGAAAAAAATGTATTGTACATAAAGAACAGATATAACATTTGTGATTAATCTTGAGTTTAAATAAGTAACCAAACAAAAAAGAAAATATTATTTAAAAATTAGGGGCGTCAGATGATAACATTTTTTCATTGTAATTAATCGCACAACTTCAATAGCTAACTCACAATTAATCAAAAATGTTATATCTGTTCTAAACGCACAATACATTTTTTTCTAGGTTTTCAGACTCTTGTTAACAAAAGTGGAAAAAAATATGAAACTAATAGGAATGGTTCAAATTAATTTTTGACGTCTATAGCCGTCAATGGCAGTGAATGAGTTAATCTTGAAATGGGGTACGCGCTTGTGAAGTCGCACAGGTCGATTCCGAGATGTGATGCAATAATGGTTCAACGGGTCAAATTGACCTCTTTAATCAATTAAAAGTTTCATTTCCATGAAATAAATATCGTGAAAATCACATATTGTAAAAAGTACTCAACATACAAAGACTTCAGTAATTATCTCAAAATTTAGCATAACAATCACTTAATACCTTGCAGTTTTCGTAGATACGTGACGGTTCCCTTTTGCTATTTTTTTTTTTTTACGCATTTGTTAATTCTATGTCATTATGAGCTAAAATTAGCAAGCATAAACAATCCTCATGAACTTTAGCGACATGCTATGCTAGAGTTCATGTCGCCAAAATATTGGCCTCAATTGTTTTATTGCCTGTTTGTTAGACGCCTGCGAGCGTATTGTAGCATCCCGGCTAACCGGCGTGCCTGTGCGGCAGCCATGTTGGTAGGGGCAACATTTCCAATGGACATTAAAAGTTAACTCATAACTTGGTTATTTCTCAACGGTATTTTTATGAGGTTTAATCCTTTGTCAATGTCAATACATGTGCTATCAATACCAATTGATAAAAAAAAAGAAAAAAAATCTGTGAATGGTTACTCCCAATTTCCTTGTAGTAATTGTATGCAATCAGTATGCTATACACACACAGAATTCGCTAATGACTTTGAGCCTCCTAGCTTAGCATCAATGTAGGCGTGCAAAAAGGGGGTGGGGGAGGTGATATAATGTAATAATAATAATAATAATAATAATGTTACAGGTAGCATAGCGCAATGTTTGATATATCGATTAAACAGATTTTTTTAAATGTCAGTACACATCTCGAATAAAAAAAAAGAAGAAAGAAATCGCTAATAAGCATGTGCTCAACTCGTGTACATTTCCGATTGTCGGCCTCAGCCGTTTTTTTCAATCAAATCGGACTCCCGACACCTAGAAGAGTGTAAATAGGACATGTTTTGTGTGATTTCCCCACTGTTTTCTTGAGACAAACAGCCGCTCAAGCTCAATGTGTAACGCGTGTTTGTGTGTGTTTTTGCGTACAATGACTCTGCTGTGGGTAACCACTTTGGTTGTTTTTCTGCTCTCTGCTCGCAACACACTGAGGACATCAACCCAAATAAACTGATTCATTTTCTTACTAGTGCGCAACAGTTTAGCCGACTCAAAGGGGACGAGACAGGAAATTGGAGCGGTCCCGTTAATTTCTCGGATGACGGATCTCTGAAGCCGGCCAGAAATGGAAGGAAAAGGTACCTTGTTCACAGCGTCACTGACTGCACCACACCTCTAGAGAGCACAGAGAGTAAGCTACACGAGAGGTCACACACACACACACACACACACACACACACACACACACACACACACACACACTTTTTCCCAAAGCCGGCCTTGCATGCTTGGAGCCAGCAGCAGAACAACCTCAGACCAAACAACGAGGCACATTTGCTATCTTTCTCATTCTCTCTTATGAAGTCTGCAGGTTCTTAGCATCATCGGGTGATGTCGCGGGGGGACTACGTCACACGTTTAACTCCTAACCTGTCTGCATGTCGACAGATGTTTCCGTCAGCATTTTCAGCCAGATTCACAGACCTCCGTAATAGTCACACCCTGCCTAGCCGATATTAAGAAGAAAAACAAACGCTCTCACAGGTAGGCCCGTTTGAAGGCATTTCTAGTACATTCACAGAAACCCGAGAATGCCTCTCTTTTGCTTTTTCATTGGTCTGAAGGGGATACGAGTTATTTTTTTTTTCCCCCCTGTGGTGGTTGCACTTCCAGATTTGCTCTCTTGCATGATTACGTCCACCTTGACCCTCGAACCCCACCCCCCCCTCTCACCCCACCATCCCGGCCGGCTCCGTAAGCTGGCAGAATCTCCCGTCGATGTGCGGGCCCATTGTGTTCCATCCAGCACCCATCGTCTCCCGATGCCTTGTGTCGTCGTGTGTATGCCATGCACAGCACATAGTGGACACGCCTCTCGCTGCGCCTTCCCTTCTTCACATCTGCATTGTCTCTTGGATTTAAAACCCTATTTTTTGTGCCCCCTATGGTTGTTATGAGGCCCTCTTGTAATTTCTGTGTTTGTCATTATTTTCAAGGCGAATGAATATTTTTTGGGGGGGGCGACCCCGAAAAAAAGCATGTATCCTGAAGATAATTTGATGTATTTTAAGGGGTCCCAAACATGGCCTATATAAAAACTCTGAGGGGGGTGGGTGGTGGGATATTAGCTACCACGCCAGTTTCATCAATCAAGATAATTTGTTGCGGTTGGGTGGAATTCTCGCTTCTCCAAAATCACCACTTTTTAGGAAATTATATATATATATATATATATATATATATATACATACATAGATACATAACATCTAGCAATTTTTAACAACAACAAGTCTTACTCAAATGTATCTAACTTACTATACTGTACTTTTTTTCTGTCAAAACCCCCCAAAAAACATATATATATATATTTTTAATCTCGAGGCAAAAATAATGCTACGAAGCACCCCGTGGGGTCAAGTAGAGGTTACGACGCTTCTCAGACATTTGTAGATTGCAAATAAATTTGCTTTCAATCGATCGCCAAGCTTTTTCGCCTCTACCTTCGGATGTTGGGCGGAGCGTGGCGTAAATTTCACGATCTTTTTTTTGCGAATTAGTCATCGTCATTAATGCAAGGGCACGTCTTGAATTGTTAAAATGATATAGTAACGTTGCCATAAAGCTCTGTGCCAACAATCTGTGATAAAATGCTGCTCATTCTGTATTTTGGTCTTTCTAAGCCGGCCGGCATCATCAGTTTGATCGATACCGCCACACAGTTTAACCATCGTAGCTTCTTAACTCTTTGACTGCCAGACGTTTTCAGAAATGGGTTGTCCCCAGTGCCAGCCGATTTTAAACATTTTGACTGATCTTTCAAGGTCCACAGAAAATGATGTGTTTGGACTATGGAAACACACATACTACCAAATGAAAGATTGGACTCTCATCTTTCATCAGAAAAAAAAGTTTGTTTCTACCTTATTCCGTTTTTCAGTAATCAACAATAGAAAATGGTTAGTTTCACCTCTGTTTTGAAACAAACGTCTTTTAACGTCTTTGGCACTCCTCCATAGGATTTTACTAAACGTTATTTAACGTTTTTGGCAGTCAAAGAGTTAATAGTTGATGAAAACGAAGGACTTCACACTGACTCTTCTTGGAATGCATCATCAGGTGGATGTAAACAAAACCAGTGTCACTGTTGATTTGTATGATATTTTCTATCCTGCATCTTGTTCCTTTCAATGCATCCTCTCCGTTGTATAACTCCTTTTGTTCTTTGGTATTTTGTTTTTTTTTCTTCTTTTTTTTCCCCAAAACTCCCATCGCATTTTGTCACCATGCACAGCCACATGTGACATGTTGCAGTGACGTCCTCCATCTATCAGACATCCACAATTCATTCTGCGAATGTAATTTGATCCAATTATGATTCTTGCTGCTGCTTAAATATCACCCGCCCTATAAACACAAATTTAGACTGTAATGTGCTTTAATGTTTCAGTACCAACGTTGTAATTGTTGATTTTGAATTATATAGTTTTGGGCCAGAAAACTGATTTTAAAAAACGTTTTTTTGTGTAAATTGTTATAAAGCCGGTGCAGGGAGTTTACAAAAAGTTATTTATGTTAGCCATTACAGCACATGACAAATGTCACACAGTCATTCGCACATCCACCAGATCGACACCTCTATTGCCACTTTCAGACGTTTTGAATAAATACACGCATAAAAAAAAAAAAAAAAAAAAAAAAAAAAAAAAAATCGCAAAATAATCATCATGTTACCTGTCAAAGCACATTGACACTAAATGAGATAAATATCTTTCCCCTTTTCCACAGTGCAATAATTTATCCATCTACTACTACTACAACACTCTCTGCCACTTGTTCCAGTAACTGTGTATCATCCCTTCAGGTATTTGGGAAACTATGACAGGCCCTTTGAGTACAACTCGACAACATGCAAAGAGCTCAGACAGGAGATTATGGACGTCAAAGTCCTGACAATGTGAGTGAGTTCTTGCGGTTTTGTTGGGAGATGTCTTTAAGGAACTGATTGTGATGATTGTCAATTTTTGCTGTTGAATATAACAATAATTTGACTTCAGTGGTACCATTTCCCATTCATGTAGTATATTTGCCCCCCCCCCCCCCCCTCCAAAAAAAAAACACTGTTAACTATACAGGCAGGGCCTTAAGTAACGTTTTCAAGGTCATACAAAAATAAAAAAGTTAACACGAACACTACCTTTGGATCACAAATGACAACCCTCTGGCAGCAGAAAGCAAATTGACTTAAAATCAGTACTTCGGTCACAAAAAGTTAGTCTATGCCAGCAGAATGTCAACAAGAATGTTAAAAACAGGAAGCAGAAAATATTAACATTAACTGACATACTGTATGTACTAAATAATGGAATAAAAATCAACCACTGCATATTTAGCATAGAAAAAACATGACCTTTTAATCACAAGCAACAAGCACATGGAAACTAGCTTAGAAGCTAACAAAGCTGTTTGTATTCACTCGGTGCTCCTTCTCGTCAAATACCACGAACAGATGTAACTCAAATCCACAAATCACAAAGGATCCCTTTTTCTTCACAAAAAGTTTGTCATGAAAGAAAAATAAACAAGTAAATGACAAGTGACAAGCTTATAGTAGTTAGCACAAGAAGCTAACGCAGCAGTCTATATTCTCTGTGAAAACCAGCCAAGAGTAAAGTTGACAAAGTAAACATAAAGTTGGTCATCACAGACAGAAATGAAATCAAAACAATTAGAAAACATAAATTGTAAAAATGAAATCAACCAGTGATGTACTGTAGTGTAAAACATAGCTCTGAAAAGACAATTGACAAGCACAAGCTTATAGCAGTTAGCGCATGAAGCTAACACACCAGTTTGTGTCTTGGAGTGCTTTTTTTCTCTCTCCAAATATCACCAATTAATGACTCGAATGCACAACACCAGTCACAGAGGAACCAAACTAAGTATTTAGGGTCACAAAAAGTCAAAAGTACAACAATAACATTGATTTACAAGCATTAGGCTGCTAGCCTGACTCGCTAACGCAGCAGTCTATATTCTCTGTGAAAACCAGCCAAGACTAAAGTTGACAAAGTAAACATAAAGTTGGTCATTACAGACAGAAATTAAATCAAAACAATTAGAAAACATAAATTGTAAAAATGAAATCAACCAGTGATGTACTGTAGTGTAAAACATAGCTCTGAAAAGACAATTGACAAGCACAAGCTTATAGCAGTTAGCGCATGAAGCTAACACACCAGTTTGTGTCTTGGAGTGCTTTTTTTTCTCTCCAAATACCACCAATTAATGACTCGAATGCACAACACCAGTCACAGAGGAACCAAACTAGGTATTTAGGTTCACAAAAAGTCAAAAGTACAACAATAACATTGATTTACAAGCATTAGGCTGCTAGCCTGACTCGCTAACGCAGCAGTCTATATTCTCTGTGAAAACCAGCCAAGAGTAAAGTTGACAAAGTAAACATAAAGTTGGTCATTAGAGACAGAAATTAAATCAAAACAATTAGAAAACATAAATTGTAAAAATGAAATCAACCAGTCATGTACTGTAGTATAAAACATAGCTCTGAAAAGACAATTGACAAGCACAAGCTTATAGCAGTTAGCGGATGAAGCTAACACACTAGTTTGTGTCTTGGAGTGCTTTTTTTTTCTCTCCAAATATCACCAATTAATGACTCGAATGCACAACACCAGTCACAGAGGAACCAAACTAAGTATTTAGGTTCACAAAAAGTCCAAAGTACAACAATAACATTGATTTACAAGCATTAGGCTGCTAGCCTGACTCGCTAACGCAGCAGTCTATATTCTCTGTGAAAACCAGCCAAGAGTAAAGTTGACAAAGTAAACATAAAGTTGGTCATCACAGACAGAAATGAAATCAAAACAAGTAGAAAACATAAATTGTAAAAATGAAATCAACCAGTGATGTACTGTAGTGTAAAACATAGCTCTGAAAAGACAATTGGCAAGCACAAGCTTATAGCAGTTAGCGCATGAAGCTAACACACTAGTTTGTGTCTTGGAGTGCTTTTTTTTTCTCTCCAAATATCACCAATTAATGACTCGAATGCACAACACCAGTCACAGAGGAACCAAACTAAGTATTTAGGTTCACAAAAAGTCAAAAGTACAACAATAACATTGATTTACAAGCATTAGGCTGCTAGCCTGACTCGCTAACGCAGCAGTCTATATTCTCTGTGAAAACCAGCCAAGAGTAAAGTTGACAAAGTAAACAAAGTTGGTCATTACAGACAGAAATTAAATCAAAACAATTAGAAAACATAAATTGTAAAAATGAAATCAACCAGTGATGTACTGTAGTATAAAACATAGCTCTGAAAAGACAATTGACAAGCACAAGCTTATAGCAGTTAGCGCATGAAGCTAACACACCAGTTTGTGTCTTGGAGTGCTTTTTTTTCTCTCCAAATATCACCAATTAATGTGACTCGAATGCACAACACCAGTCACAGAGGAACCAAACTAAGTATTTAGGTTCACAAAAAGTCAAAAGTACAACAATAACATTGATTTACAAGCATTAGGCTGCTAGCCTGACTCGCTAACGTAGTAGTCTGTCTAGTAGTCTTCACCCAATCCCAGGAAGCAAAAAACTTACCAAGATAAAACCAGTAAACCACAGTAACCACAGTATGTATTTCATAGTGATTCAGAGGCATATGCTATGCTCTTTTTTTTTTTTAATTAGTTTTTTTTACCACTACTACCTATAAATGGCACATCATCCACTCTGGTGTAGATTACCCCAAAATTCCCATCACACCCTAGTGAGCCAGTTAAACCCACGAGCCCTCCTTCCCAGTTCACGAATCAGGCGTTTACTGTCAAGTATATTGTTTTACAGGCCACGGGCCAATAGTTTCATATTCGTCTCCCAGGAAATGTCAGTTCAAGGACAATCTATTTACAGCCGCACTAGATGAAGCCGCCGTCGACTCGGCAGAGTAATCACTGACATTTTTGCTGCTCCATTTTTTTTTTTGCTCCCCATCCCCAAAGCCCTTATCCGTTTGCTGGCGTTTTTATAATGTCTGCCTTGTGTTGTTGTTTTTTCTTCAATTTACCGCCCTTTGTAGAAACAATAATCGGAAAATACATGGTCATGGCTATCCTTCTTCATTCCACAAGTCTCTCTGCCTGTCTGCCAGGGTCAAAACCTCTGATCTGTTTGAGAGATGGCGCAACCTGCAGGTGTGTAAGTGGGAGCAGAGCAAGGAGGAGACCAGCAACTTCAAGTAAGCACCGCTTCCGCAAAATATGCCCCCAAATGGAGGCCAATGCCAAAAAAACCTTGATAACAGTCAGTCTCCTATTTTTTTTACGTCCCTTTGTCCAATCATTGTCAAATACTATTAGTTCCAGATTTGCTTCAAAATAAACACAAACTCACCACCAATGATTCTTGGTTTGTTCCAGGATGTCGCTGTCTCGCTGCTGCAACGCTCCCTCCTTCCTGTTCACCACCAAAAGGAACACCCCCGCCGGGACCAAGCTGAGATACGAGGTGGACACCAGCGGCATCCTACCCATCACCACCGAAGTCTTCAAGATGTTCCCAGACGTGAGTCCAATCCAGGATATTTTATATTCCAGCCAGATAAGGGAAGTCATATTTTGGTACTTGTTTTCTGCCATTTTATTTTTTATTTTTTTTACGGACTTCACTTGGAATTGAGGCTGAGCCAACCTTAGTGCACAAAAGCTCGGTGAAAGACTTGAACTATATAGCACGATATTCAATTTCCAGTCCTTATGCGCACCAGCGCACCACTTAGGTGCACCCCAGTATATAAATATGAAACTAAATCAAGTTGTCAAAATGGGGATTGTATCTTTTTTTGTGCAGCAAATGAAGTGCTTATTTGTATTGTCTGTTTTTTAATTTTTTTTTTTTTATTCTTTTTTACATATGTCACTTCTGTATTCTAGGATATGCCGTACTCCAAATCTCAGTACAAGAAATGCGCCGTGATCGGAAATGGCGGCATCATCAAGAACAGCAACTGCGGAAAGGACATCGACTCGGCAGACTTTGTGTTCAGGTAGGAAAAAAATTCAAAAAAATCAGCCATCATCTAATCTGCCCATTTTGCAAGCAGCACTGCTGAGCTTTATTTTTCCACGTATGTTGCATAGATAACACATTTTCCAATTAAAATTCTCTGTCGTCAGTGAAACAATGGGCAGGCTTTTCAATTTGCGGCTGACGACTGGCGTGTCGCCAGCTCCTGCTGCGGGCCCATTTTTGTCACATTCTATTGTTAGCGCTGAAATCTCACTTTGCAGACGACATTTAATATCGCATGCTGTCCTATAATGGCTCAAAAAGTGAGGGCCAAAGTCCTATAATATGTAAACAAAATAGAGCATCACATGGAATAATAGGGGAGCTCACATGTACCATAAACTGACGTCTACATGTGAGTGATTTCAACAACTTGAATTTAAATAAATACGAGACGTAATCACGTCGGGGTCACCAATTGTGAAGAGTGCGGTAAATGATGAGATGAAGAGACAAAGGCGAGTCATATCTCTTTTACTGTCCACAATATAACGTTTACATATATGTGATCATCTACATCTAATTTAAATGGGGCATTTTTAGTGGTGTGAATGTCTCCAATAAAAGACCATTCGATGTGTATCTTTTTTTTTTTTTTTTTTAAGTGATTTTAAACAAAATTGGTATAATAATTCACTGAAAAGTGAGCACTTATAAATTTAGCACAACACTGAGAGGAGTGTTGTTAACGAGGCGCTCTAACGTGGCCACGCCAATGCCGAACCCTTTTCCTGGCTGTCATGTCTTTTTTTTTTATCTGTTTAGTCATGGTCGACAACGAGGCGCTCTAACTTTTCACATATATATATATATATATTTTTTTTTTCATTCGATATGTATCTTGACACATGCGGTGTGATGCGATCCAAGGACGGTTTGATTTGAATGTGGAACGATTTGGTCTGATTGAGTGGGATTACGACTCAATTGGATACGGTACGGTTCAGTTGGAGAGGGTATGATGCGGTAAGTTTCTCGTTGTTATTTGACAATCTGAATGAACTTTTCCTTCAAAGATAGAGCATTTCAATAAAGGATGATTCAATACGTAACCCGATAAATTTTAAAGTGGAATGATTCGACGCACTCGCACGTTTTAAATCAAAACCCACTTTCCGGTTGTAATCGTTTTTTTGTTATACCTTCAATATAATTATACTTAACTTGATGGCCTGTTACTAGAATTTTTGCTGCTGTAAGAGTGCAATTGCTGTTTATCTTTTGTCCTAGATGCAACATACCGCCCATCAGTGAGAAATACTCCGCAGATGTCGGCACAAAAACCGATCTGGTAACCATAAATCCCAGCATTATCACCGAAAGGTACGCAAAACCTTCCCGAAATCCAATCCTGCTTGTTGCGCTTCTCTTTTTCACACGTCGTCCTTTTTCCCCTTTCCCACCTCCCACGGCAACAGGTTCCAGAAGTTGGAGAAATGGAGGCGTCCTTTCTACGACGTCCTGCTGAATTACGAGAACTCTTCGGTGGTCCTCCCGGCGTTCTACAACACGCGCAACACGGACGTTTCTTTCCGGGTCAAGTACATGCTGGACGACTTTGACTCGCAGCGCGGCGTCTTCTTCTTCCACCCGCAGTACCTGCTCAACGTGCAGCGCTTCTGGGCGGTGCAGGGCGTGAGGGCCAAGCGCCTCAGCAGCGGCCTGATGTTGGTTACCGCCGCCCTGGAGATGTGCGAGGAGGTGCACCTTTACGGCTTCTGGGCCTTCCCCATGAACCCGTCGGGCATCTTCATCACGCACCACTACTACGACAACGTCAAGCCGCGGCCGGGCTTCCACGCCATGCCGCACGAGATCTTCAACTTCATCCACATGCACGCCCGCGGTATCGTGCGCGTGCACACGGGGCCGTGCACGTGAACTGGCTCGGGAAATCTCACTTCGGTGGAACCTCCAAAGTAGAAGGACATTTTTCAATATGAAATGATGCGTATTTATTTACGTTGGGCAGATCTCGCTTAGAGCAGAACTGTTAGAACTTATAATAATTCTGCCGGTTCAACCTTCACAACACTTGACAGTATTCATTAATTTATTTTATTTAAAAAATATATATTATTAGTCAACCCCCGCTATTTGCAAGGGAAAGAGACCGTCCCAGCTTGCCAATAGCAAAAATCTGCATATAATTGACATGCACTAATATGCATTGGGGGAAAATAAATACGGTTCATAAAAAAAAATATATATTTTTTTTCACACCCAAACAAATATTTTACATTTTCCACGACACCCCCAAAAATTCCCCCAAAACATTGAGGAAAAAATTTAGAAAAGAAATCTGCGCATATGCAGGTGTCGACTAATTTATTCATTAATAAAAACAGAAACATTATTTTAATATAGGTTATTGGAATTAAAATATTATATTATTTCATAATTAATGTTTTGTTAATTATAGTTTTGTATTTTCTATTATAAATTTGAAATTTACTATGTATTCATTCAAACTAATTATTTACTGCAATACTATAATAAAAAAAAATTTTTTAATTATTGCTAATTAGTCATAATAATGTAGAATATAAATTAATTTACTTTTGTAAAAAATTTGCAATTTTGTCACCATAAATTAATTGTTTCATATGACAATTCCATAAAATATATTTTATTACCATAATTACCTTTTTTTTTATATTTTATATTATTCAGCAGCCTACTTATTTGTTTGTATTAATTTAAACTACAGTATTTATTTATATATTAAAATATATAATTAAACACTGAAAAATTAGTTTTTTTTTTAATATTCTGACATAATTTGTTTATATTGATTTTGATAAATCTTTAATTTAAAACTCTTGTTTTTCAATGTATTCTAATCAATCAATAAATACAACATTGTACACTTTTTATTAATTTGCTATATAGATTTGTCAATTTGGTAAACCTTCCTTATTCATTACTACAGGAATTTCTACAGTAACACTAAAGTAACTACCGCATAAATTTAAACTAAAATAAAGCAAAAACACTTGCCCTTTGAATATGCCCAACGGTCATACAGAATAACGGAACATATGAAGTATGTTTCATTTTCTGTTCTCATCACACTTTTCTCTCAACATTCTCCCGCGGCATAAAAAAAAAAAAGAAAGCCAAAGAAAAAAGCAATCTGTTTGATTTCCACTGAGCCGAGGAAGACTCTGGAGGTTCCACTGAAGGTTTCTGGCTTTACTGGACGCCGTTTCAGATCAATCTGAAGCGCTCTCGCCAAAGCAGGCTTGTTTTTCACTGTGGTTTTCATGTGGTCTTTTTCCTCTTCCTCTTCTTCTTCTTCTTCTTCTTGATGTTGATGTTGTCGCTGTGACGTTTTCTAGTGGCTCTGCTGTACAGGTTGGTTCTTTTCTACTCCTTGCTGTACTCGTCCAAACACGGCGGGCGTAACAGATTTCCATGTTGTGTAAAAAAAACAAAAGCCCGAAACTTGTCTGGGGTTTAAAAAAAAAAAAAAAGTCTTTCCAAACGCAGCATCTGGTTGTCTACTTTTGTAATCAATTTGATTGTTCCCCAACAATGAAAGGGTGAACATTTAATTGGCCCGTTTCCAGTGGCCTTATCGGGAAATGTCCTCGGGAAAATTAGATTATTTTATTTGATTGACAGTAATCCGCCGCTATTCTGCTGAGAAGAGCGAAAAAACCCGAGTCATTGATGCCATGGGTGCACGTTTTCACAATTTTGTTTGTTTATTTGAATTTACTTGATTTAAAGTAGTGTTACTATAAGTCATACTCACAGTTCGGCACCCATTGATTCACCTTTTTGTGTATTTTTTTCTTCAAATATTGATCTTTAATATTTCTAATTTTTAGGTTGGAGGGGAAAGTATGGAAAATCCTTATTGGAGTTTTATATTTTGGGTTAAAACATTTAAAATGTGTGTCAATTAAACATGGATTTTCAGTATTTGCAGGCCATCAAAACTTTTACTTACAAATAAATAATTTAGCCCCTCCCTTACATATTCTCAGTCGAGATGATGTCACTCTAACATAGTTACTCACCATTAACTCATTCACTGCCATTGACGGCTATAGACGTCAAAAATTCATTTAAACAATTTCTATTAGTTTAACACTTTTTTCAACTTTTTGTTAACAAGAGTATGAAAACCTAGGAAACATTTTTTTATTGTACATTTAGAACAGATAAAAAATGTGTGATTAATCGTGAGGTGTTTTTTTTCATCAAGTTTTACTTCTTTATGTCCCCTTTCATTCTTTTGCTTTACTTTGAAATTTAATATTTGTTTCTTAAAAAAAAAAAAGATTATTGAAATTACAAAAATTTAAATAAAAAATAAAGAAGAAAAGATTTTTAAGAATAAAGGAGCGTCAGGGGATTAAATTTTTTACCGTAATTAATCGCATGACTTCACTAGTTAACTCACGATTCATCCAAAAATTTATATCTGTTCTAAATGTGCAATATTTTTTTTTCTAGGTTTTCATACTCTTGTTAACAAAAGTGGATTTTTTTTTTTTTTAATTAATAGTCATAGTTCAAATGAATTTTTGACGTCTATAGCCGTCAATGGCAGTGAATGAGTTAATGTACTACTTTCTTCTTGACAGAGCTTGAGCACCCTCTGGTGGTATTGTGAGGCGTTTCAGATTGATATAAGAAAAAACTAAAACGCGAATAGCGGGGAATTACTGTATTGATCTTATCACGTCTTATACCATGCTGCCTTATGACATTCCATTCTCTCCGTCCAATATGCAATTCTCATCTGTATTCCCCCGAGTTTGTCCCTCAAAGCAGTCAAAGGACACATTTGCTTCGTTTCAGACTTCCACGCTGTGTTAAAACGTCACTCCATACTCGTCGTGCATGATCAAGCTTTTGTGTGCGTGCCTGCTTCAGTGCTCACTGAATTAAGTTTACACTCACAGAGACCTTTTCGTCCAAGAGATTGTTCAACTAGTGAATGATTTAGTTGAATCGTAGTTCAAAATTTGGACTGCTGTAGTGTGTCGACATAAACTTTTATCATTTGCCTGCGAAATACTCTGTGTGTTGGGCACCAAAAATGTTGGCGCCACCATTTTATTGGCTGTTAGAAATGAGATATGGATTAAAAACACTGGGACCACTCTGTATAATTAGTCAAAGGAAAAGAAACAGTGCTTGCTTGGCTCCGCATAATCATGTTTGTTAATAAACTTGTTTGGATTTTGGTCTTCCTTGTACAGCTCTCGCCATTATTATTATTATCATTATGTATTATGTTGTTATAATGAATACACACACACTCACACGCACGCACACGTGCGCACATACACATACAAAATTTAAAAATAATAATAATAATAAAAAAATAATAATAATAAAAAAAAGAGAGAGCCATGACGATGACATGTCAAATCGGTAAAATTACCGAATGAACAATACTGAGCTCTCTAGAAAAAAAAATATATATATATATATATATATATATGTATATATATATATTATTATTATTATTATGTGGTAACGGTTGGGTCTTATATGCTCTGCAAAAAGAACAAAAAAAAACTCCCCCCCCCCTTTCATAATTATATCAGTGCAGCTTGCTACCAAATAGCCCCATGAGGCAGTACCGGGCCATTGACCGGTGATTGGGGTTCACGGTTCAACTCTAAAACCCCAGTTGATAAAAGGATGGGATCTCTTCTCCAGCTATATCGGTCCGTACCGTCGCGTAAATCACTTCCCCAGACGGGCGAGTGACCGCGGAAGGAGATTTGACAACTTTTACAACCATTTAGAACGCTTACCGGCGTAAAAAAAAACGGGTTCATGTTCAGCGTTATAAAGTGCGGTGGGTGCGTACGGGCAGGTAAAAGCGAGACACCCCTGTCCCCGTAAAGCGATCCTAACGCTATGAATAATGAAGAGCGAGGATAAGTTCTCTCAGTGCAAGGCTCCTTTTTCACACGGCTTTCTCCCCAATGGTCACGTGCCAAGGCGACTAATTTTTCATGAGTGCTGCGCCAGGTTTGGAGTCGGTTTGTCCAGGCCGCTCCGAAGGCCGCGGAAGCAGAACCTCCCTGCGGGTCCGAGACTTGAAATGAGCTGCCTCAGTTTCCGTCGAAACCTCGGCTAAGCTCTAAGGAGAGTGAAGCAAAAGATGCCATCCAAGCAGAAACATTCGAGACTTTTAGAAGAAAGTGAGGAGGCGGACGAGGAAGTGGAAGACGCGCCCGAAGTGAAGAAGGCGAGCAGAAGGAAGAAGGACAAGAGTTCTGACAACGGGGGCTCGGAGAAAGACAAGAAAGGTGAAAAAGACAAAAAGAAGAAAAAGAACGAGGTTGAGAAGGAAAAAGGAGAGCAGAACAACAACGAACCGGCCATCGCAGAAGACGCAAGCGACGTGACGAAGGAGGAGAAGAAGAAGAAAAAGAAATCCGCCGCGGACAACCCGGACGAAGTCGATGCGGGGAAGAAGACCAAAGACGGCAAGAAGAAGAAAAAATCCCACAATGAGGGAGACGAACCTGTGGAGGAGGAAGACTCCAAAAAGAAGAAGAAGAAGAAAGCAAAGAAGGGATCGGGCGACAGTGACGATGACAAAAAGAAAAAAGGGAAGAAGTCGAAAAACAAGCAAGTGGACTATGCGGCAATCTATCAGAGTGAGCTCCTGGAATACCACACGGACTCGTCCGACGGTTATGAGGAGGTCTACTACAAGAAAAAAGGTGAGATGATCTCTGCTACTTACTTCTTTTTTTTTTCAACCACACAATGTAAAAGACAAAAACAGGGACATCGATCCATGGCCTAATTTAAGATTCCATTCTTGGTTGTGAAAGTGTTGACTCAAAACCATCAGAGGTAGCAAATCCTTGTCCATAAAGTAAAAAGTCAAGCGTGTTAGTTCTTCTGCAATTTGGAGCTCAGGTTCTCCTCGAGGTCACTGGCATTGTTGTGGTTCACTCCAATGACTTTCATGCCGCCAAAGTAGATTTGTGTGAAGGTCGTAAGGTCAACACAGTCAACACCGGGATTGACTCGAGCTTCACCGCAATTCAAAAACGGAAGAAACAGTAGAAAATGGATGAATGGTTCTCATTGAGGGCAGCGTGGGGGGGGGGGGGGGTTGGGTGGGCAGTGCTTAACACATCTGCCTCGCTGTCCAGAGGTTCGAATATAAGATCAGGCCCTGAGAGACGATTGGCTTCATTCTTTCACGTGATTGGAGCCGAAAAGCAGCTGGCAACAGGAATGCTTAAAGTCAACCACCAAGACTTTACCTGTGACTAAAGGCAAACTGTGGGCGGGGTTTTTACTTTCTGGACCTGGATTTGCCGTCTTTATTTACACAGTAAATCAAACCGAACATAGGTATGGTTCTTGAGTCTTCCCCTTACAACAAACAAAACAATTTATTGATGTTTGGCAACTGGGAAGCCTTAGCGTCTTTTTTTTTTTTAAACTAAATTCTCCTCCTCTGGTTCCAGTCTACGAGGTGGTCACTATTACTGGTGACGTCAAGGGAGCCGGGACCGACGCCAACGTGTTTGTGACCCTTTTCGGAGAGTTTGGTGTCACCCCCAAGGTTCATCTGGCAAGCAAGTGAGCAATACGTTGTTTATGTTTTGGACCCGATGCATATACTGTAGCAGTCTTGGATGCTCCTGATTTGGCGTGGACCCTCGGAAGTCGATACTACGACGAGGAGTTTAGGATTAGTCTTTAGAGTTGGGGTAAAGTTTTTTTTTTTTTTTTTAGTGTTAGGGGTTTAGTCCAAATGTTTGAGTTCCCAGGGTCCAACCTGCAGTCGTTTTCCGAAAGGAATGTCATTCTTGCAAAAATAACTAATAAATATTTTCTATTCCCCTTTGGTCTTTTCAGCACAGAAAAGAGGTACTTTGAAGGTTTAAGATTCTGTTCCTGGTGTTGGCTTGTATTTGTGCAGCACTGTATGAGAGAGCATTCCTTTTAATGAATATCATTTTTCACATATTTTTAACCCTTTATCAAGCGCTCGATTCTTTAAATTCTTTAAGAATTGTAAGTTTAACTTTAAGTTTCCTTTAGGAACATGAAATTTGTTGGGCATGACTTTTATGAGTAGATGGACAAAAAAAAATCCAAGATCTATGCCGTAAAGCAGTGGTCCCCAACCTTTTTTTCACCACAGACCGGTTCATACATGTCCACAACTTTGGCGGGGTGGCAACCCAGTGGGTTGGGGGTGGGGGGGGGGTGCTTGGCTGATCGTCGGCTGATTAATAAAAGGCTACGACAACAAACGCAAGTCCACTACCATAACAAGGGTAACAAAACGCGACAGAGATAATTAGCATCTTGACATGTGTCAAGAGTTCGTAGTAAAAAGAGAGAATCTGGTCACTTTTCAAAATAAAATATTTTTTAGGCCTCGGCTAATCAATTATCCGGAAGTACAGTACGTTTTTTTTGTATTCTTTCAACTGTGCGGCCCGGTCCAAAGGTGCCCACGGCCCGGTACAGGTCCGCGGCCCGGTGGTTGGGGACCCCTGCCGTAAAGTAAACAGACAGTAAATTTTAGGGTCATTTTGACCATTCCTTGAAAAATAAGCTATTCCTACAGATTTTGCCCGATTGCTAAAAAAAAATATGATCCTTGTAAACGACAGAGATGTGTAACGGTAAAATGTGAAGAATTTTAGCTGCCGTGGCAAATTTGACAGAATTTTTTTTTTATTTAATTTTTTTACTATAACTACCAAGCTACCAAATATGTCCCCTTGCCACGATAAAGGGTTAAATTGCCGTCCAAGCCGAGCCTTTTGGTCGCCCTGGCGACAGGATGCTCTCTTCTATACAGTATTTGGAGTAAGGCGGAACTACGTGGCATGGCCGGTCTTCTTCCCGATTCCAAAGCGAATGGAAGAAGACCACGATGTCATTTTTTTTTTCCCCCTCGCGGACGATCAAATGACCGCCAGGCAGTCGCACATTGATTGACCTATCGGGTTACCGGGCTGCGCAATAGGACATCCTGACTTTATTGTGGGCCCGCGCGGGACCATGTCACCCACACCTTGAGTCGGCGTGCGCGCCCCGTGTATTCAGCGTGTCCATGCTGTGTGACTGCAGCTGATGAAATGGGCACACACGGCAAGCGCATCCAGAAGTTTCACCTTACTCCCATATATACCACTTATATCAGGTCACGCCTGTATTGTGTGACTACCACACGATACGGTCGGTGCCAGCGTGCGACGCTTTGGAAATTCACTGGAACTCGCCAGTTGCATGAATTCCAAAGTTTGCATCGGGTTTGCTTTTCTTTCCGTAATCACTGTGCCACCCTCGCCCTCGCACCACAGATGGCAGATCGAGGGCAGCCCATTCATGTGTGGCGGAGAGCCTTCCGTTCTTCAGTACATGACACCGTGCACTTTAATTATACAAGCCTTGGCATGGCTGATGGGGTTGCATGTTGGGAGAGGTGGGTTTCGAACAAAGACACAGTGAACCCTCTGAAGTTGAACGTGTCAGCATTCAAACAGAAACGCTGCTTAAGTTGGGAAGTTTGAAACACCAGACATGAGCCAATTTTGCAAAAACTGTAGGAGCATCAAGAAACTGATGTTTTTGTTTGTTCTTTGCTGTTTTGACTCAACTTCAGTTTAAAAACTTACTCGCTTTATCAAAGGCATTTTGGTGACAGTTTAAAAATCATGAGCAGCCTCAACAAGAAGGTGAGAAAAGAAGTTAGTGAGCATCATCTCCGAACAATTCGCTTTTCCAGCAACGCGTATTCCAAGATAGACTGGCCTTTCTTCGGAGGTTCCACTGTGTTCTCTATAATATGGGTGCAGCCTTGAAAAAAAAAATTCAGATTCAGACACCAGACCAGGTCCTCAAATTTCATTTCCTATTTTACTGTTAGCACTCACGTTAGTACGTTTGCCACAATGCTGACTCGTGTTTTTGCAGAAGCCGGACTGCCTTTGAAAAGAATAAGACGGACGTTTTCCGCATCAAAACGCACAATGTGGGTGCGCTCAAGAAGCTAAGGTAAAGTACAAGTTGAGGCTAAAATAGGAATTTTTAAATTAAATTTGTAATCTTTTTTTTTTTTTTTACCCCCATCGCTTTTAAAAAAAAATACATGAGGATGACATTATTAAAAAAATAAAAATAAAAAATGATTTACCCTACTGGGATTTCTCCTGATACGAAGCAACCTTTGAAACAGTTTTTCCTTCACCGTCCACAGAATTTTTTTATTTTTTTTTTTTAAAAGATAATGAGATAATTAAAAAAAAATAATAATAATAATAATAATGAGATCATGTAAACATAACAGCTTCTTCTGAATTGCCCAGCTGGTCCATATGCAAGTTGGCTCAGTCTCTTTCCAAGCAAGTCAAGTCAACCTCAGCCAAATATTTGCAGCTAGGTAACATACAGTACCTCAAAAGTTTTCAACATGGATAAAGCCCTTCTTACAACATACCTGTATACTGTAAATAAGCAAACAGCACGTCTTTGGCAATGCTCAGCGGGATTGACTAATGTCTCCTCGGTTGCCTTCCGTCGTGCTCTTCTCTCATCATACGCAAAACCATGTAAAACGCTCATGTTGTTTGCTTCTTATCGAGGATTAAAGTTGCTAGTCGCCGGAGGGGTTCGAAAAGGCAGAAAGACGCAGGATAACGGCAGCTTAAAAGGGGTGAGGTTGCACTTTTTTCCCCCAGCTGTCCAGCACTTCGTTGGATTAGATCCCGGCGGTGGGAAGGTTAAGCCCCATCTGCTTTCGGGTGTTAGCATCTTTTAGCGTAGCATAGTGCAGCATATGAGGCGGTTTAAAAATTCATTTCTTCATCGAGTGGATCTGTAATTTCACCGATACGATCTAAAAAAAAAAAAATGAAGCAAAATATGGTTTAAAGTTGCAGAAAATGCACTTTAAGACCATGCTAGCAACAAGCTAAATCTTAAGCTAACATAAAGGAGTCTGGATGACAGAATTGATATTCAAATCTAATTATTTGACAACAGATTTAGATTAATATGTGAGTTTAACAATACCTAAACAGCCCCACTCCCCAAAATAATTGAAAGTTTAAATCAGTTTAACATAATTCATAAAATGATTGCTTTTTCTTCAGCTCTGCCATTTTGTTGAGTGAATGTGACCAGCTGAAAACTGACGTTGCTGCATTGTTGAATTCACCGCGCAGGATCGAACACGACAACACGGGCATGAACGCCAGCTGGTTTTTGGACCGGGTGGTGGTGACCGACATGAGTCGGCCTCACCTGCGCTTCTACTTCGCCTGCAGCAACTGGCTGAGCCGCGAGGAAGGCGACAACCTTTTTGTCAGGGACCTGCTGGGCAGTCTCAACCAGATGGACGTACCCAAATGTGAGCCAAATCCAAAAATATGAGAAAATGTTTTTAAAAAAATTATTAATCACACTATACTCGCCTGCACATGTAATACATAAGATGAGTTAGGCTAGCTGAGCTAGGTAATTAATTGAACAAAAAAGTAAGTTGATCTAGCTATTGGATTTCCATTGAACATTTATACTTGTTCACTCACACACTAATACTAAGCCAAGTATTTGCAATTATTTTTAATCAAAATTTGGCCTGTAAATAAATCAAACTAAAAGAAATTCTGAGGGCACTAGGGGCTACTGTAACACATTAATCCCTGCAAGGAGGCGGGACTTAGAAACACAGTGGAAGAATACATCCAGACTGAGGTCATAAAACCCAGAATAATTTTTCAGGACAAAGAGAACTTCGCTGCCTGGGTTGAAATAACTTTAGAGGCTTTTTAAAAACAGGCAACATAAATCAAATAAAAAAAAAACAGTTTTTGGTAGGTGTTATGGGTGATTAAATACTAAAACACCTCTGTCTGGCTTGTAATCGAATTCCGTTGGCGTGTAATCCTCTGTTGCGATGTGATCTGACGCCTGAGAACCGCAGAATCAATCAGGCGGCCAAAGACGCTGCAATCGGCTTTAACACACCCACCGTTATAAATGTTTCATCTGGAAAGTGGCTCAAGTACAAGTAGTTTAACGTAAACTGAGTTAACTCTTCAAAAATGGCACTCGAAACCTGAGGGTCATTTGGGCCAGAGGACCAAATTTGGAAAATTGAGTCTCCTAAATCGGATATATCAGCAACATAAAAATGGGTAAATATATCTATAGATCTACAAAAGAAAGAAAAGCCTCAGGAAGCCATGCACAAAAGCACAAAAGCACACAGGGTGTCTGACATTTTGGTTCATAGCGGCCATGTTAGGGGTTCTTCAAAGAGAAACCTTACATCAAGATTTTGTCTGACTCATATCAAATTTAAACTAAAGACAGATGGGCAATATCCGGGCCCCTTTACAAGATAAGTGTCATATGACCTGGTCATCATTAACACCCAAGTAAACCCAACCCTTGTACTGAATTTCATAAAATGGTGTCCTATTGGTCTTTACAGCAAATAAATACATCGTGAGCGTATTCACCGCCGACATGAAGGGAAGTGGAACTGACGCCGACGTCTTCCTCAACATCTTCGGCGAGCACGGCGACACAGGTGGGGCAAAAATGTTTCTTTGACCCTCTCGCCTTTACGTTCACTCTCATCAACACCTTGTACGACTTCATTGAAGCGGAGCGCCGGCTGGACAGCGACAAGGACAACTTTGAACGCGGCTCGGAGGACAAGTTCACCATCGAGGCTCCCAACCTGGGAAGGCTGAGGAAGATCACCATCGGTCATAACAACAGAGGTTCATCCGCTGGGTGGTTCTTAGATAAGGCGCGTTCTATTAGCCCTGTTGAGAATTATTATTATTTTTTTTTTTTTTTCTGCGGAGAATTATGAAAAAAACGCAAATAAATTGATAGCCCTCGTAAAAACGTGTCTAATTCTTCATACTTGCAGTATAAACTTTGAATATATCACAAACAATGATCCTGTGATACTAGTAAATTTCCCATCCAAATTCATGCTAAACTTAGCTACTCGATGCTAACGCTAACACAACACGAGGCTGGTCCCCCCCCAATGTTACCGATCCACAACCCCTGAAGTTTTGCTCATCTCATTTGCTTTACACTCATGTTACCCTTCATTCCGTTTGGCCGTTCAGGTTGCTATCGATGACATCGGGAATAAAGAAGTGTACGAGTTCCCCGTCAATCGCTGGTTTGCTATGGATGAAGACGATGGCAAAATCCAAAGAGACGTGCTGGTTGGCTCGCTGCAACCAATGGGTGAGCGTACCACTCGGCCCTTACACTTTAATAAGCAAAATATGTCGCAGTTCTTTACCCCGGGTTTATTTTCTCCCTGGACTATAAGTTGCCGTGCCGTTTCTAACCCTAACCAAAAAAACAACACCAAAAACAGTAGCGCTCGGAGACGGGATCCGTCCGTAAATACGCTCAGAGCACGCATTGTCTCGCTCCAACCATAGCGCGTTGTTTAAATGTTCCGTTCAGTGATTCAGAGTGCCCCGCCCACAAGGTGGCGGTAATGCACCAAAAGCATTACCGCCACCTTGTGGTGAGTGATGCACACAAACAAAGTACAGACGCTCCCCTACTTACGAACATTCGAGTTACGAACAACGGTACATACGAACATTTCTGCGCGTACAGTATGTCGAAAAATGTTCGGAAAGAAATGCTGTAAGTTCGATTTTGTATTGCGCGTAGTGCTTCTTTCCGCCGCTAATACCGACGATTGGCGCTGTGAGAGCTCATTGGAGGCTGAGCAACGTGGCGAGGAGGAGGAGGAAGAAAACGCCGGTCCCCATGAAGCAGGAAATAACTTTTGAAGCCGATTCCAGCGACGACGAAGAATCTCTCATGATATAAAATCCTCCTCTTCCTCCTCCTCCATCATCTCCTTAAGCATCGAGTACATCTTCCAAAAGTAAGTTAAACTTCATTTTATTTATCTTATTACGTACATGTACATACTGTGTGTGTCTCTCGCGCTCTCTCTCTAACATACGTAGTACAGTACAGTACTGTACGTATTCTGTCCATTTTATTAAAAGTTTTTTCAGTACAAACCAATGCAGGTTACTTGTACAAGCCTTAAACATACTTATATAAACCTTCAATATACTTATATAGGCTTTAAACATAAATTATAATACAAAATATAGCACTGAAGCAATTTACGAACAAATTCACCTTACGAACGATCGTCCGGAACGTAACTCGTTCGTAAGGCGGGGAGCGTCTGTATTGCCAACTTGGCGACTTCCTCTCTAAATCTAAAGTTAATTTGTAGCAGTCTAGCAAGGACAGCCAAATTATGAAAAAAAAAGTGTGACTTCGAAAAATACGGTGCATCTCCAATAAAAGACTATTGGATATATACTTAAATAAATTTCTGACCCTGTCAGGCATCGTGTACAACGTTCAAGTGATGACCGGGGACGTGCGGGGCGCGGGCACCAACTCTAAAATCCACATGGTCATGCACGGCCTCAAGGGCATCAAGAACAGTGGCAAAATCTTCCTGGAGGGCGGCGCCTTTGAGCGCGGCCTCATCGACATTTTCAACGTGGAGATCTGCGAGCTGATCAGCCCCCTGAGTCGGGTCACCATCGGGCACGACAACGGGGCCGTGGGTGCCGGCTGGTACTGCGAGAAGGTACGATTGATCACAGACGCACGCACTATTGAGAGGTCCTCACGCGCATTCCATTTCTCATCTAGGTGGTCATCTACTGTCCATTCACGGGTGTGGAACAGACGTTCCCGTGCGGGATGTGGCTGGATGAGGACGAGTGCGACGGACTCATCGAGAGGGAGCTCTACGAGATGGTTTCTCTCCGGCAGAGGAAGCACAAGAGTGAGGTCCACCAGGTCATGGACACAGCCGGTGTAACTAAATTCAAAAAGTTCATTTACTTAATGGTTTGCGCTACAGAGTACCCGTGGTCCTTGTGGATCTGGACCTCGGACCTGAAGGGAGCGGGAACCGACGCCCAGGTATTTCTGCAGATCTACGGCAAGAGCGGCAAATCGGATGAGATCAAACTGGAAAACAACTCGGACAGTTTTGAACAAGGCCGCCTTGATAAATTCATGGTAATCCCCGGATTATCTATCCACAGACTGCTGAAATTACTTTCATAGTTTTTCTGATGGTTTAAAAAAATAAATAAAAATCCTTTTAGATTGAAATGCCCGACATCGGACGGCTCCTAAAACTGCGCATCTGGCACGAGAAGAGGCACCCGTTTGCCGGCTGGCACTTAGGGAGGGTGAGGGCTTTTCCGACCGGACACATTTGAGGCCTGGGAGCAAGATTTGTCCTGTCATATAATTTGTGACTTTTTTTTGCAGATTAGTATACTGAAGACCCTGACGATGGAGAAATACGAGTTCGAATGCGGCCGCTGGCTCGATGTCAACGAGGATGACAACGAAATTGTGCGAGAGCTGCCGGCGACTGGAGCCCTTTGTGGGGATCCGCTACCATGTAGGAAACAAGTCAATACTATTAGAGAATGTGAACTGACATGTTTCAAGTTCATATTTTAATCAAGATGGATGCCACATTTATGGTTGTGTTGGAGGGAGGCACAGTGGCGTAGTGGTTAGCATGTCTGCCTCATAGTTCTGAGGTTCAGGGTTAGAATCTCAACTGGAATTGGCTCAAGATCACCTGAAATCCTAATAATGACAAGTACTATATCAAATCAGTTTGGGTTAGCACAAAATGGCTTTGAAAGGCAAAACCTTGAAAAATTCGACACAGAGGGACGCTTGATTTACTGTACATAAATCCGTAAATCTGATCCAATCAATCCTTCCCATTCACAATCAACACAAACAGCTTGGGATGGTCGTTCCGTGTAATCCTCTTTGTGATCTTTTCCCATCCCATCCCGGCGCTTGTAAATCCACGGCAAGTCTCCGTTCAGCAGACTGCAATTTATCGAGCCCCCGCCGGTGAAGATTTTCCTAGCAAGCGCTGCCCTGGATAACGTTTGTCAATGAAAACGCTTATCATTTGAGTTTTCGAATGTACCTTATTGGGTAGCCGTGATGTTTATCAATGGAAATACAGTTAAGGAAGATGTTCTTAGTTGTCAACCAGAAAGTTATCCAAAAGTGGAACCCTTGACTACTTTTTGTCAATGGAAAGTCGAATGCTAAAACTTTCCATTGACAAAAGTTATCAAGCGAACCCATCAGGTCAGTTTGAAAAGTTAATACCAACAGATATTGTCGATAGAAACTCTTTTTTTATATTTTAAATGTTGATTTCTGTCAGTACTAACTAATAACATCTTACTGAACAGACCTTACTGGGTACCCTTAAAAAATGATGCCAGAAAACCTCTATCTATTGACAAAAGTTATTAGCTAGCAGTGCACCCACATAAGCGTGTCCAGGGTACGCAATCATGTCAGCTCCGCAAGAAGTTACAGGTTTGTATTGACAGAAATTGTCAAGTTATAAATGGAAAAGCAAATGATACGAGTTTGGAAATACAGCATCAAGTCACTATCCTCTTTTTTTTAAAGAGAAACTCGACTCATTTAGCCATTTTCAGCTGTAAAAAAGTTCATATTTTTTCTATAATATATTTAAATATTAAAGTGATAACTTAATTATTTTAAATGTACAATTAATACCTTCAAAAACACATTTTGCCACTTGTTGACTGAAAATGACATCACAGGTGCTCAGGAATCAGGTAACGACCAATCGCGGCTCACCTGTTGCTGGGTGTGGTCATGTGACGTTAGCAAACTGAGTCATGATTGGTTGTTTGTTGCCTGATTCCTGAGCACGCTTGAGGGTATCTTCAGTTGAAAAAATTTGTTTTTAAAGGTATTAATTGTACATAAAAAATATATTCCTACTGCTGAAAAAGGCTAAAAGAGTCAACAATCCTTTTTTCGTTTTCTGGCTTAGTGATGAAGTATCGCATCACCATCTGCACGGGCAACGTCGGCGGCGGCGGCACCGATGCCAGCGTCTTCCTCAACGTGATCGGCGACCTGGGCGACACCGGGGAGCGACTCATGATCATGAGCAAAAACAACGTCAACAAATTCGAAAAAGGCAACGTGAGTAATGAGTACGGCAAACGCGAGTGACGTTCGGTTCACGTCGCTGCCTTTTTTCGCCCGATATTTTCCTTCAGCACGACGAGTTTCTCATCGAAGCCGTGTCACTGGGGCGCGTCCACCGGGTGCGAGTCGGACACGACGGCCGCGGCGGAGGTTGCGGTTGGTTCCTCGATAAGGTCATGGTGAGGGAGGAAGGCCAGCCGGAGTCGTTAGCCATCGAGTTCCCATGTTACAGGCAAGGCAGTCATTGCAGTTTCTTGCACTTTTGGGAAGTTGTACTTGCGAATGTCTCATTTTGCGTTTTTTTTTTTTTTTAAATATTTTTGCTTTATGTTAAAAGGCCATCACAATTCTGGCTCCTGACATCACTTATTAGGCCACGCCCCTTAAGGGCATACATCCAACACCCAAATACTACACCAGTATACAACGTGATTATACTTCATAAAACCAGTAAAAAAAATGATACGATACAGTGCTATATTTCTTGATTAAAATCACATAATTGTGTTTCTTTGTCTGGTCTAGATTTCAATTAATTTCATTGGGGAAAATTAATTTATTATACAAATGAATTGAGTTAAGGAACAAATTTGCTGTTTAACTGGTATGTCGAGGTGCCACCGTGTCTTATATACAATTTTTGATTTTAATGTGGCCAACTGTTTTTGCATATCCAGTAACTACATCACGGTTGCAAACTCTTCTCCATGTCATTCCGATTGTAATGAATAACATGTGAGACATTTTCCACAAACACTCAACATGACCAGTTGCTCCTGTATTTCTGCCCGGCAACAGCGCCAGCTTAAGAAAGCTTCCTGATTGGCTATTGCTACATTTTTAAGTCACAATCACAGAGCCTGTAGCTGTGCCGCGTTCGCCGTTGTACGTATTGAACAGGTTATTATTAACGCTTTACGAGAAGATTGGAGAATTATTATTATTATTTCTTAAATCATGCTTAACACATGGGACATCAGGAGAGACATCTCATAATCAGTCGGTTGATCACTTCCTGAAATGTGTCAATGTGCGTAGCCCTTCTTTAGTCGTTTGAGAGATTTCAGGCAATTGTATGTCTCCAACCTAAGAACACCCAAAATGATTGCGCCTCTGTATTCGCTCCATGTCATTGGTCCTAATTCTCTTGTTCTCGTAACGCATTTAAGCCCCTGCTGCGTTTGCAAACAAAAGATCCAAAAGGCCTGATAAGTGCAGTAAATTGGGCCTGCGCGGGTTAGACGGCTCTCCAGTTGCATGCCATTAAGTTGTTAGGCAGCTGATGGATGGGTTTCGCCTTACAAATAGGGACTAAATGCACAGTGGTCAGACAGCTGTCTCTTCCAGTAATCGGAGCCCAGCGGTCAGGCTGCCGTGCTGTGTTACATCTGGAAAGTGTCCCGTCTGCTTTCCGTTATTGGGATTGATCACGTTCTCATTTTATCGATGAATTTCGAGGACTGATATCCCCCTCAGGTCAACTATGCTTCAACGAATGTGTCTCCAATCAGGTGGTTGGACCGCAATGAAGACGACGGGCAGATTGTCCGCGAGTTGGTTCCAGCCGGCGAAGGCCTGCGTCTTTTTAGTGAGTACTGTAATCTCAAGCAGATTTGCGGTTCAATTTTATTTGTGTTTTACAAGATGACTTTGTAGTCATTTTGACCCTGTAAAGCCAATTATAAAAAATTTTAAGGAGCATCAATTAACCAACTGTTCGTTTTCCTCCCCCCGCAGATGTCAGCTACCACATCGCGATCAAGACGGGCAGCGTGAACGGCGCCAGCTCCGACTCCCGCGTGTTCGTCAAGCTCTACGGCGAGAGGGGCGACACCGGCAAGATAACCCTGGCGGTTTCCGACAACGACCTGAGGAACTACTTCGAGACCGCTCGCACAGACGTCTTCACCATAGAAACCTCCGACATCGGAAAGGTACGCTCAGAAATGATTGGGGTTTCAAACCAAGGTAATTACAGTTTGCAAAAACAAATAAAATAGCAAAAAATAGGACTGAAAATATTTTTGCTACCTTTAATGTAATAATATAAAATATGGTGGACCGGTAGCTGAGTGGTTAGCACATTTGCCTGTTTTATTAGATTTATAAAAGGTCAATGAAATTGCATGTTTTATTTGATTTATAAAAGGTCAATGAAATTGATCTAACCACAGAAACAGCATTTTACACTTATATAGTTTTTTGTTCATATGTTCTAAAATAATTTTGAAATGGTATTTTTTGTGCAGGTTTTATTACCCCATTTTACATAAAACTAAAACTAATACTAAAACTAATTAAAAATCGCCTAAAATTAAGAATTTGTTACAAATTAATAAATAATTCAAATACTCACTCTCACTAAATTTGAAAAATAAAACTTAAGGTTGAATAAAAAACATTTTTTTTAAATATATATATATATATATATATATATAAACTATTCTAACCTTTGACACATCTTTGGTGCAGATCAACCGACTCCTCATCGGCCACACCAATGAAGGCCTGCGAGCCGGCTGGTTCCTGGACAGCGTTCAGATCTCGGTGCCGGTCCAGGGCAAGCAGTACATGTTCCCCAGCCACCGCTGGCTCTGCAAGGACGAGGCTGATGGCAAAGTGGAGGTGGAGATCTATCCCAGCGAGATCCTGGACATGGAGAAACGTAAATAATCAAACCTTAATTCGTTAGTTCATGAATATATCCGAGTCACTGATTTTGTGCTGAGGCCAAAGACCCCTTTGATATAAAAGTATTGGCTTTGGCACCTTTTTTTTGTACCAAGGGTGTTTCAATCCTTCCCCAACCACGCTTAGATCAGTAAAAAGTTGTATCTCAAATCCTTGTTCCCCATTGAAATGAATAAAAATTCCATTAATCTGTTCCAGCCCCCCCAAAATCCCTCTAAAAAAATTGTCCCTATTCTGTTGCGCGACAGTGGTCAACTACGAAGTGAGCGTGGTCACGGGGGACGTACGCACAGGCGGGACCAACGCCAATGTCTTCTGTCAAATATATGGAGATGAGGGAAAAACCGAAGTCCTTCCTCTGAAGAGCCGCTCTAACAATTTTGAACGCGGCACCACTGAGATCTTCAAGGTCAGTATCAAGGTCTTGTTTTCAAAGGTGGGAAGTAACGAAGCACAAATAGTTCATTACTGTATATAATATACTGTAATGGCCTCGCCACCTCCGCTTGTGTTTGCAATCCGACTTAAACGCCTCGACCGCTTGCCTTCCACTTGGCCAGATAGAAGCCCAGGATGTGGGCAAGATCTACAAGCTGCGGATCTACCACGACGGCAAGGGCATCGGCGACGGCTGGTTCCTGGAGTCGGTGGACATCAAACGCCTGACGACGGCCATGGTGCAGGTGGAGGTGAAGCGGGAGGACGCCAAGAAGGATAAGAAGAAGGACAAGAAGAAGAAGAAGAAAGATGAGGAGGAGGAGGTGGAGATGGTGGAGGAGCTACGGGAGGTGGTGGAGACGTTCAGCTTCCCTTGCAACCGCTGGCTGGCCAGGGACGAGGAGGACGGCGAGATCGTGGTAGAGCTCCTGACCGACGACAATGAAGACCTCGAGGGTAAACGAACTCACGTGCACCCGAGGGAAGTGGAAACGTCACACTTTATAATTAACGCTTTTTGTTTCCCTTTCGTCAGTTAACTCTTACGAGGTGCACGTGTTCACGGGGCATCTGTGGGGGGCGGGGACCGACGCCAAAGTTTACATCAACGTCTACGGCGAAACCGGCGACACGGGCGAGCGCCGCTTCAGGAAGTCCAACCACCTCAATAAATTTGAGAGAGGTCAGGTAAGCTCAGCTAGGCAGTGACATTTGGTGCAACTTTCTTTCCTTTTTAAAAATGACTGTTTGGGCCACACTGACAAGAAACAGAATTTAAAATTGAATTTTTTCTTAAAAACAACAAAAATACAAAAGGGTACAAAATTCATGTTTTTTCAAGATTAAGGTTGGAAAGTTATGAGTAAAAACAGTCAAATGACAACATTGACATTTCCTCACCTTTTGATTGTGTGTGACACAAGGAGGACTTGTTCAGCATTACGGCCGTGGACCTGGGCACGCTGAAGAAGCTGAGGATCCGACATGACAACAGCCAGGCCGGGGCGGGCTGGTTCCTGGACAGGGTGGAGATTGTCGACAACAAGGATGACACCACGTGAGTCACTCGCAAATAAATAATAGATTGTTTAGTAGTCATGATAATATTATCTTGGATTTGCGTAGCACCATTCAAGAGGCCCAAGCGTGCTGTAAATAAATTTTTAAAACTGGTTTGAATAAACATGACTCATAAAATAAATCAAATTGTTCAAATAAATCAAAACTTTTTTCCTCATACTTTTCCAAATGTTTTTCTTGGTAAAAAAAAAATAAATAAAAATCATTGTTATAAGATTATTTTTTCCCCCTGGGGATGTTATGTTAAAAATTATTGAATTAATAAAAAATACTGATTTTTGTATATATTGTTGTACTCTGAATGAATAAATAAATAAATAAAACATCTAACTTTTGTCTTATAATTTATTTATTTTTAATAATATTATTTTAATATGTTAATCATGTAGGTTTTTCCTTTCCAAAAATATTCGTTTTAAAATTATTACTACAATAAATACATAAATAATAGGTTCAAAATTTATCTCAGAATTTACCAACTTTTACTGAAAAACATGTTTTATTCTTATAAAATTAATATTTAATTTGATTTAATTATTTTTATTTAATTATTAAGATGTAGTGTTTGCTTTTATTTATTAACAAATGGAATATTTTTTTCTTGTAACGTTCTGAATGCATTTTTTTCTAAAAATATTTATTTTGAAAATGATCATTACAAGAATAAAAATTCATACTGTCAGACTTTATCATCATATTTCTTAAATAATATACTTTTTTTAAGCATGACCGAAATATATATTTCAATATTTTATTTTATTGATTTATGTTTTTAAAAAAAAGCCATATATGCAATAAAAGAAAGCAATCTATTTTTTTTAATCACAACTTTTTGTAATGCATACGTTTAAACTGGGCAGTGAGCATATACTGGTAAAACATAATATGTGATGCTTATTTACTGTAACTGTAACACTGACGTAGTGGGCTTTATTCACATGCACATGGGATGTTGTGTAGCACCTCCTTGTGGCAAGAAATGGTACTAACCCAATCAATGTAGACCTGGTAAAGCCTTTTCCTATTAGAGGCTATACAGTACTCAATTCATGAGCACATTTATTTTAAGAGTTTTAATAGTGAAATAATTATGATGAAAATAATGGTTGATAGGTAAAAAATATATATCACAATTATTTCGATAGCAAATGCCGAACGAACTACAAATATTTGAATGCGTGGCCTTTTCATCACTCTTGCTCTGATCAAACGTTATAAACAATCCATTCAAATAATTATCATTTGAAAGAACCTGGCGGATGCTCACATCTTGTGTTCCAGGTACTTCTTCCCATGCAAGCGATGGCTGGCGGTAGACGAGGACGACGGGCAGCTGGCCAGGGAGCTGGTCCCAGTGGACGAAGCCTTCATGAAGAAAGGCGACGACGAGGATGACGACGGCGACTCTGACGCCACGCTGGGCCTGGAACAGAAAGGTGAGGCCACCAGAATTAGAAATGAATCAATAAGTAAGACGCTAAACTGCACTCGTTACTGCAGCCATGTCCACCACGTACACGGTGAGGATAAAAACTGGGGAGAAGAAGTATGCCGGGACGGACGCCAATGTTTTTATGACCCTGTATGGTACCAAAGACGACACAGGTGGGACGCTTCATTACACTTTACAAGCCTATATTGAGTCAAAGCACATATTTTATGAGAGAAGTCTCATGACATACCATCAAAAATATGTAATATAGTGCTGTATGCAGTGATATGTACAATGCCTACCTGGCTACACATGATGAAAATATTAGAAACAGCTGTGAGGATGATGCAGTGGCATTTTACTGAATTTTGCTGTTTCTTCGAACGCCAGGGATCATTAACTTGAAGGCCTCCAAGACGCACAAGAACAAGTTTGAACGGGGCATGATCGACGAGTTCACGGTGGAGGCGGTTGATATCGGGCCGCTCAAGAAGTTACGCATCGGACACGACAACCGCGGTACGGCCACGCTTACGAAAAATGCCTAAAAGCTCTCCTGGTGGTGCAGCTGGGTTCACTAATATTTGGTGCTTCGAACTTGGATATAAAAGACGCGTTTTCATTCTGATTTGTTGGTTTGGGACAGAAGTAGGGATGAGAATTTCAATACTGCTTTTCTGATTGATAAGTGAAATTCACAGTATCAAAATACCCTATTCTAGTACTCCCCAGGCAAAATTTTAGAAACACGTTTTTAAAATACTAATCTATATAGCAGAAATAGCAAGAAAATGGTTAACACAAAATTATTGTACAAACACTAAATCCTGTTTTTTCCTAAACAAACCTCAATAATGCCCAAAAAATGTACATTATAAAATGAACTTACAGCAGATGACGTCCAAATATTTTCAACAAAAACTACACTGTGACGAAAAACTTCCTGTTTTAGTTCTTCTACTTGTAAAATATACACCTCAACTAAATTGTGCCACCATCTAGTGGTTGGCAGTGGAATTACATGCAATATAGAGCTGGTGATCAGTCCAGGAAGTACCCCCCATCCCACGTTTCTCGCCAAAGGTCAACACAAATGAGGACAGGTGCCATAGAGAATGAATGGTGGATGACTGGGGCCCAAATATTCGGACCCTGATCCTCAGTTTTGGTTGTCGTGGTTCTTTAGGGGGTGGCTCGGCAGGCTGGTTCCTGGACTGGGTGGAGATCAACGCACCTTCGCTGGGGCAGAAACTTCGCTTCCCATGTGGCCGCTGGTTGGATAAAGGGGAGGACGACGGCGCCATCTCCAGGGATCTTTTTCCCAATCCTCTTCAAACGGAACTTTACACGCCATGTAAGACTGCTAAACACCATCATGTTCTTCCCAACACATTTGATAATTTTTTTTTGTTTTTTCTAGTTGTCCCTTATGAGTTTAAAATCTTCACGAGTGACGTGTTCGGAGCGGGCACGGACGCGGACGTCTTCGTGGTCCTGTACGGAAGAGACGCCGTGTGTACGCAACAAAAGCGACTGTGCGTCAACAAGAGGGAGCGGATGATGTACTTCGAGAGGGGAGCAGAGGACATGTTCATTGTTGAGGTACAGCGATACCAAAATCAACCCTCGATCATGGAAATCTACAGTTTGTTTATAGTTTTTGTTACCGACACTACACAAACGGACAGTATTTTTTTAAAATACATGTTATACTCTCGATTTTATTTTGAATATGTTGAAAAAGTGGGTTATGTTATGATGCTTTCCTCATGTGCTCGCTGAAGCTGGAGGTCGTCGGCGAGGTCATTGAGAAGATCCGCATCGGTCACGACAACCGCGGCGTCAACCCGGGATGGCACCTGGACCGAGTGGAGATCCGACGTCTGCTCAAGAAGGGAAAGGTGCAGCCCCGATTCAATGCTGAATTACATCTCACTCATCCAATCCAAATTCAAGGTGGAAATTATGATTATATTCAACAAAAAATAACATTGAATGTTATATACCCAGTTATGTTTTTTTTTATGTATACATTTCAAAAGTATATTCACATTTTTATTAAATTTTTATGATTTATGCTCTCTCAAGGAAGCGTTTATATTTATATATATATATATATATATATATATATAATGTAAAAAAATAAAATATTATTTATTTAATCAATCAATCAATCAATCAAATGTCTACTTTTCTATTCTTTTTTTTTTTGATTAAAAGTACTGTATACCTTTTTTTTTTTTTAAGTTGGGCTGCCCATGTCCATCATAGCATGTAACTAAACCTAAATAATCATGTAATATAATCAATAAAAAGTGGTAAAATACAATGCAAAACAAATTAAAAAAAAAAAACAAATTACTAAAATGCTGGTTAAATAAAATGCTGCTAATTATTGGGGGGAAAAATTTTAAAAAAATAAACAAATACTTAAATAAATTAATTTGGAATGATGGATGAGCAACTTTCGGTATATACTATAAAGCCAAATAGGTAACGATAATAAATTCATTTTAACGTTTTCAGAAAAAAAAAGGGGGGGGGGGTCAAGTTGCCGCAATTTAACCTTCGTTGAACGAGAACCAATAATTTGTAGAAGTGCATGGCTATATTTCATTTCTATTTTGACAGGGTAAATTATCCTATGATGCTAACGAAGTGCTAAAGCGTAAGGATGGTGCCACAAAAACTTGCAGTTACGCAAACTCAACATCCTGCTCACATGCTAGATATACAGTAAGTCAACTCACTTTAGGCAGGTGGCGCTGTTCTCACCGCAGACCGGACTGGCTGTTGCAGGGCTCGGAGACGGTCATCTTCCCGTGCGAGCGCTGGCTCGCCAAGTCGGAGGACGACGGCGAGACTGTGAGGGAGCTGGTGCCCTCCGACATCATCACTGAGAAGCTGTCACGAGACGGCAGCCTGAAAATCACCGAGGTGGAGGTGGAGGACGCCCTGGAGAGTACGACAAACAGATTACAACAATTGAGGATTTGACATCATAAATGTTCAAGTTTGGTCCAATTGTTGGTACGCGTGTACTGACTTGTGTATGTTCGTCTCCATTCATCTGCAGCGCACACGTACAAAGTGTCAGTGATGACCGGCGACATGTACGGGGCGGGCACCGACGCCAACGTGTTCCTCACCATCTACGGCGACTTGGGCGACACCGGCGAGAGGAAGCTCAGCAAGTCGGAGAACAACAGCAACAAATTTGAGCGAGGATCCGTAAGGGAACGTCGACAGTGACGAAGAAGAATCCCCGCCATTAATAAAAAACGTTGAGTTTACTTCCTCACAGGTGGACAAGTTCACTATAGAGGCTGTGGACCTGGGGCAGGTGTTCAAGATCAAGATCCGCCACGATAACAGCTTGATGAGTGCCGACTGGTACCTGGACCAGGTGGAGGTTCTCGACGAGGACTCGGAGGAGGTCTTCCTCTTTTTGTGTGAGCGGTGGCTGTCCACCAAGAGGGAGGACCGCCGCATCCAGAGAGTTTTCTACATTAAGGTAACACCAAAAACTTCAAAATTATATTTAAAAAAAATAAAATAATAAAAAATAAATATAAAAAATGATTGTATATGCCAATGCGTGGTTCTTTCAGGGCTACGAAGGCGTCCGAGAAAGCCTGAATACCAAGAAGTCAACCTTGAAAAGCGTCGACAACAACATGAACAAAAAGAGCAAAAAGAAGGAAGAGGAGGAAGAGGAACTCCCAGGTATTACCACGTACGACCTCCGTCTTACGCCGAATGGCTTTAAACAGAACTTTCCTGCGCAGTCATACCGTACCACATTACGCTGTCCACTGGGTTGGAGCGAGACGCCGGCACCACCAGCAGGGCCTACGTCATCATTATCGGGGCCAATCACAGCCGCACGGAGAGGCTCTGGCTGGACCCGCCCGATGGGAGAAAGGGCCTTCAGGCCGGATCTTTGGAGAGCTTCGAGTGCCACGGCGGAGATGTGTGGGAGATCAAAAAGGTTGAGGTGAGTGTCCGCCCGCTAACTAACTGTAATCCCACAACCCTAACTAACCCCCTACTCTAAACGACTAAACCAGGGGTCTGCAACCTGCGGCTCTGGAGCCACAAGACTTTTTAGTCCCTCTCCTGTGGCTCCCTGTGGATCTCTAAAAAAATAGTAGAAATGAATATATTTTTTTATATTTATTTTATTTTTTTTAGATAAAATATTCTTTGACTAAGTTAATGATTCAGATTAAAAAAAAAAGACTTATATATTAAAAAAAAAATGTCAGAGTCCAAATTTGTAAATTGTCAGAAAAAAAGACAACAGGTAGATGAAAACCTTTTTTTTTTTTTAATACCTAAAAATGTCCATAAAGTGACCAAAAAATGCCCCAAATAGCAGGAAATTACCATATAATGTACAAAAAATGGCCCAAAAAAGTATTTTAAAAAGGCAGAAAAGAAAATGTTCAAAAAGTAACCACAAAATGTCCATAAACAAAAGATGAAAGGCAGAAATTCCCCAAAAAGGCAGAAAATGTATTATTTTAAAAAAAGGGCAGAGGTAAAACGTTGACTATAAAATGTCCAAAAACAAAAATTACAATAAAATGTCCGCAAAATTGCCAAAAATGTCAGAATAAAATTTATAGCAAAAGAGGTAGAAAAAATATCACAAAATAGCCATAAAATGTCCAAAAAAGGAAGAAGAGAGGCAAATAATCACCATAATATGTCTATACTGTGTTGTTCATCATCAATGGCTCTTTTAGCAGTAAAGGTCGCTGACCCCTGGACTACACCCTCCTCCTCCTTACAGCTCGGCCATGATGGTGCCACTCCCGAGAGCTGCTGGCTGGTAGATGAGCTCTCCGTTGCCGTGCCAACAAAAGGGGTCAAATATATCTTTGCTTGCGCATGCTGGCTGGCCAAAGATCGCGGTGACGGCCTGACTGCCAGAGTTTTCAACGTGCTGGATGCAGAAGCCGTTTCCATCTCCCAGAAAGTGCGTGGCCTCCGCTTCTGACCTCCACCAAGGCTTAAACACGAATCCGCCTTCAATCTCAATAGCTCAAAATTGTCCTAAAATCTGATAACAGTCGTGGTCCTCTCATAGGTCATTTATGAGGTCACTGTGGCCACGGGTGACGTACAAAACGCAGGAACGGACACCGAGATCTTTATGACCGTGTTTGGTGCCAACGGTAGTACGGAAGAAATGTTGCTGCAGAAGAACGAGGACAGGTGAGGCCTCAGAACAATTGGGCATAAAGACATTTTGACAAGACTCTGAATTTCTACTCGAGTGTGATGCGACTATATTTTTGCCCTCCGAATTTAGTTTCAAAACTAATTTCCAGGTTCGAGCGAGGTCAGGAGGACACCTTTAACATGGAGATCGATGACATTGCCCCACTCAGGAAAATGAGGCTACGCATCGACGGCTCAGGCAGCAGACCGGATTGGTTCCTTGATACGGTTGGTCCGCCTCATCTAACAAGAGACTTCCGGGGCAGACCAGATCAAGACTTGCTCTCCGTTGATAGTCCGAAGTTCTTCCTGTGATCAGACGATGACTTCTCCAGGTGACCGTGCGCAACCTGACCACGGGGGAGGTGTCCGTGTTCACCTATGAGGAGTGGCTGTCCAGGACACGTGGACCTAAAAGGACCATGATTTGCGAGATGGCTGCCGTGGTGGACGAGGAGACGATGGTGGAGATCACCACCTACGTGATTCAGGTCAAGACTGGCGACGTCACAGGTGGGTCTTCATTGTGGGTGATGGAGCCGAGTGTCATGCATCGGACGTCGGGTGACAAGTGCCCTGTGATTGATTGGCGACCATTCCAGGGTGTTCTTTGCCATTCCTCAGCTGGAGTAGTAGATATAGTATGGTATGATTTCTCTTCAATGGTTGCAAACAGCATGTAAATAAGTCACACATATGGATATAATGTATGGGCTCCGAAACGACTGCATCTTTTTTTATTTTATTATTCCTCCCTGGTGAAAGGTTCGATACAAGTACTGTATGTCAGGATGTTGAAACATGAAGGACGTCTCCAATTGTCCGTGCAGGGATATGCTTTGTCATTGTGATAGTACCTTCAAACTTCTGGGCCTCTGGGACGGACGGGGGCAAGCAAACCCAACTCGCTAGCTGGCCAGAGCTCAGATAAATACAGAAGGTTGAGGTCAGGAAGAGAATCTAACCGTAAAACCTATGCCAAAATGGAGTGAAAAAGAATTTGATGAAAGGAGCGCAATTAGGAGAAGACTCATCCAAAACAGCAACCCAAATAGTCAAAAACTGGGAAGAAGACCGTGTATGCCGCTCATTGACATTTCCGAACATCCGGGCATTTCTGATATTTCCACAAGGCAAATGTTTTTGTTACGCGGTGAAAGCAAACAGCGTATTGTAGCCTATTGCTTTTGCCTGTGACTAGCATACAAACCAAGCAGATTGTTATCGTAGTCAAAAGTCATTTCATCACATTATAAAATCAAAATAATACTCACCATTCACCAATGCTTTTCAATGAGTGACTTGTGACGTAAGCACGCGAGACTCCAGATCCTTTCACCGATGTTTATTGTGCGTAGAACTAAAAGTTCAAACAAACAAATAAGAAAACACATTACATTTACAACGAACGTAGTATAGCCTTAAAGCTAATAGCGACAGAAAATGCAAAAAGAATACTTACCACTTTGGCCTGCCCACAATCAACGGTAGTCTTCTTTCAGTACTCATTCCAAACAAACGTGTAGCTTGAAGTTTCAACAAACTTAAACAAACTTTGTATATTCGCTCGGCTTTGACAAACAGGAATGAGTAATCAAAAGTAATTGACACGCATGCAAATACCGCGACAAGTGCTTCTCCGTCTACCAATTAAATTTACGAAGATGCTATCATCCAACTTCCAGTTAACATTTCAAAATAAAGGCATCGTATTTCAAAATAAATCAAAATGACAGAAAATTAAATTACACTGTGTTGGCACCTCTAGGTTCTGCTTTTGTACTCTTAACACTTGAGCTTTTACATCTTGAACCTTCAGCTTTTTGGTAATGCAATACAAAACAAACCCATAGTCTGACAATTTGCCCAGCAGGTTAGCTGGAATGTCAGGTCATCCTTGCTTTGACTGCAGCACCCTACAGCCAAAAATACACTTTGTTTTTGTTTTTTCTTGAGATCAGTTTAGACAGATTTGACTATTTGAACACCAGAGTCGTGTGGGTTTTTAGCCTGGCACAACTGACCTCAAAGTGCAGGCTTGTGACCTCGGGTAGCCGCTGCGAGGCGGAACGCAGTCCTGCCTCGCTAATGAGGCATCGGCATCGGATAATGGCCTCCTCCGGGACTCCAAATCACAGATCCATCTGCATCGACAATGTGAGAGGCCGGGCTGCATGTATAAGATCACTTAAAGTAAGATGGGGGAGCGATACAGACAGGAGGCTCACATTTGATGCTCCTTTCTTCTATTTAAAAGTCTCATTCAAACCACGGATGACTCTTGTTCTCTCTTTCATTGCCGACGCAATGAATAATACATGATTAAGGTATTAAAGTTGAGGGAGACTCGTCTTCCATTCTCACTCTGGCTATAATGATAATAATGTCCAAAAGGTGTGGAATTGTTGGCCTATATGCACCCTGCCATTGTCTGACCGTCAGGAGCCGGCACCGACGCCAACGTTTGTGTCATCATTTTCGGCGAGAACGGCGACACAGGGACGCTGCCGTTGAAAGAGTGCAACAGGTCCAACAAGTTTGAGCGCAAGCAGGTGGACACCTTCCGCTTTCCGGACATCCTAAGCTTAGGCGACCTCTCTAAAATCCGAGTGTGGCATGATAACACAGGTTAGCCCCCCCCCCCCCCCAAAAAAAAAAGAAAAAAGGCTCCGATCAGTCACTTGGTGATGACTTATTACCTCCTGGAATGCAGGTCCCGCACCAGGGTGGCAACTGGACTACATCGACGTGAAGGATGAGCTCATGGACAAGACCTTCCGCTTCCCCTGCGACCGCTGGCTCGCCAAAAATGACGGCGACGGACAGATAATGAGGGAGCTGGCGTGCGCCAACAACGAATACCTGGACCTCGATGAGAAAACCAGTAATCTAAAGAACGTATTTTTTCCCCCAGCGCAACATTCGATGTTATTTACCTTTCTTATGTTCTCCCCAAAGAGTACGAAATTTGCGTCACCACTGCAGACACGGCAGAGGCCGAAACCAAAGAGAACGCTTGGATCGTGTTGGAGGGGAGGAAGGGCCGATCGAAGGAGTTCTTGATGGAGAACTCGTCAAAGAAGAAAAGGTTTTTACGGTAGCTACTTGTCTGCCGGCTACCATCATGACCGCACGTCTTAAGTGGAAATTTGATTTGTAACTTGTCTTCCACTTCCTGTTTCTAGCGGAAACCTTGACAGGTTCGAGTTTACGTCCAAAAACCTGGGCGACATCGTCAGCATCTGCGTGGGTCACACGTCCAAGGATGGAAAGAAAGTCAAGACGGAGCTTTACTGGCATGCGGAAGAGGTGGTGGTCACTGAAAGAGAGCTGGGCAACAAGTAAGGATGAGGATTGTCTGATCCTGAAGACCGTGGGCAGATTAGACTGACATAGCAACACATAGAAATTGAGATTTGATTGGATGAAGGCAATGCAGCTATGAGGAAACACTGAAATGAAGAGAATAGACCATTAGGAATAAATTAATGCAATTTCGTGAAACAATTTTGTAAATGTAGGTTCTTTACTGTCAAAAGAGTCATTTTAGGCCAAATAAATAACCCAAAAATCTGCCTGAAGCCGCAGAAGCTTTGAACATTGTAATGAAACTGTGTCTTAGTATAATTTACCCAGGGCCCAAGAGTTTAACATAACAGAAAATATGCAGCATCCAATATTTTGAGATTCATTTTTTTCTACTTTTTGTTTTTTTCCCCAGATTTAGGTTTTCATACATTTTTAGACTTTTCTGAATTTTTATTTATTTTATTTTTATTTCGTAACTTTTTTTTTCCTGCCTTTTTTTTAATACAGATTTTCAAACATTTTTGGGCAATTTTGTGGACATTGTATGGTAATTTGGGGGATTTCTTCTTTTGTTTTTGAACATTTCATAGTTACTGTTTGAATGTTTTTTTCCCCTGCCTTTTCTTGAAAATTAATTTTCTGACATTTTTTATCAGATTTTTTTTCGGGACATTTTATGGTTACTTTACTTTTATTTATATATATATATATGATGGTAATTTTGTGTTTTTCCTTTTCTGACACATTATGGTCACTTTTTGGACATTTTTATTTATTTATTCATTTTTTACTTTTTCATCTACCTTTAGTCTCTCTTTTTCTAACAATTTTGGATTTAAAAAAAATATTCTAAATCATTAATTAATTTAAAGAATATTTAATCTACTTTTTTTTAATCTAGACGTATGTAAAAACAATTTCTACTCATTTTTTGGGGAGATCCACAAGGAAGGAACTAAAGTGCCAAATGTGGCTCCAGAGCCGCAGGTTGCAGACCCCTGATTTAGGCCCACCACTGGTAATTTTGTTGTTGTCAAAATCGGATAATAAAGATCCTGCTCGTCACCATCAGGTACATCTTCCACTGTGACGCCCTGGTCCCACTGTCGGCGAAGAGGGACGACTTCTTGACCTTTGAGTGCACCAAGGCCATCGAGAGCTTCGCCAGCAAGGCCCGCAGCCTGGTACCCGTCAAGTACGAGATTATCGTCATCACGGGCGACGAGAAAGGAGCCGGCACAGACGCCAATGTCTCCGTCACCGTCTTCGGCTCCAACGGCGACTCGGGTCGGCGGCAGCTACGGCAGAAGTTGCGCAACCTCTTCGAGCGCGAGCAGACGGACCGCTTCCTGCTGGAAATGCTGGACATGGGCGAGTTGCAGAAGGTGCGGGTGGAGCATGACAACTCGGGCCTGCATCCTGGATGGCTGCTGGACCGAGTGGAGGTCACCAACACGGCCAATGGCGTCACCACCATTTTCCTGTGCGGCAAGTGGTTGGACACTAAGAGGGCTGATGGACAGATCGCCAGAGTCCTCTACCCCAAATACTAAACAGTCATTGATACATTTGTTTACATCGGGAAATGTGACAAAGTTTTACACACCTAGCTTTTGTTTGTTTGTTTGAATTGGTCAGGAGGGGGGAAAAAAAGTGCCATTCTCTTTAAGCCCAGTCTCCATATGAGTTTTGTCAAGTTTTGTATAAGCAATTAAATAATTGTAATATCAAGGCCTTTTCTCATGATATTCCATTTTGTTTAATGACTTTACTCTCTTAATATGACAAGAACAATACTTTATATTCATAATAATGGCAATAATCTTAGGAATAATTTAACAGAGAAAAAAAGTCAAATATGACTTTTCTTGTGACTTTCCATTTGCTCATTTTACTACGACAAGGAAAAAATCAATATACAAAAGTGGCTAATGTGACTAAATTTCTGTCATAGAGCACCGTGTTAAAATTACATGAAACTATATTCATCTATTTTTAGCATAAGATTACATGCATTTAATTTTATTTCATAATTTTATAAACGTTTCAGTCATACAAGCATGATTCACATTTGACCAGCAGCCAGACAACATTTTTTCCCCAATTTTATTACAAAAAGAGCACATACAAAAGGATAATATACAAGCCATGAAACAATTTCAAAATAAAAAAACAAAAGTTTGGGTTTAGCAATGCCACTTTTGAACTCCTCATCATTAGTAGTAAGAATAAATAAGGTACAAAAAATTCCACCACGCGTGAATCTAACATCGCAATATGCTCATCAACGTCGCACACACTCGTCACCATTAATGCGCTATTGCTTTAATATTAATGATAAATACTTCTATTTTCAGATAAAATATCCTATATTGAAAAACATTGCGCAGTCACGGCTAGAACAGCAGATTTGTACACACACACACACACACACACAAGGTGGCATCCCTATCACTGGCACTCTTCTTTTGGGGGAGATATTTCCGTGCGTTGTTCGCATTCAAGCAAAATAACGAATACTTGCAATATATTGTTTATAAAATATTTGTAAAGTCAATCTCAAGCCATTGAATCAGTGCATTGAAACCTGAGAAAACATGCAGTTGTGCTTTAAAAACCTTCCGTACACTGTCAAAGGAAACTGAGAGGAGGGATGCCTTTTTTTGTAAATCATTATTTCCACAAGATGAAAAGCTTTGATACGTCGAATTAGCAAAAAAAAAAAAATAAAAAAAATGGCTACTTCAAACCAAAATGGCCTGCTTCGTGCTCTATTTCGAGCAAGGTCCTTGAGACTTTTGACATGACAACCAAATTTCGTTTCAATGAGTGAAACTGGTGTTGGCTGTCTTGGGTTCACCCAAGATGGCTGACTTCCAGTACAATTCCAAGCAGGCTCCTTGAGACTTTTTCATTACGATAGATATTCAAACAAGTGCCAGCAGGGTTCCTTTTTTCTTTCTTTTTTTTTTTCGCTCCAAAACTTTCCAAGAAGCACTGTTGGATTTATGGGACGAATTCTAAACATGGTGATTAACAAAAATTTGACAATGGCTTTTTCTCTTAACTTGGCTCATCCATTGAATTGTGCGACCATCAAGTGGAAATAACAACAAAAGCCAGGCGCTGTTTTAAACTAAAAATTATTTAGGGGAAGAAAAAGAAAAAAGCATAGAGTTGCCAGTGAGAGGGTTCCCTTATCTGAACAGTGCAAAAAAAAATAAAAACCAGTCGACTCCATTGCAGTTTGTTCACTAAATATTATGTCACAGCATTGGCAAGTGTTGCATGGGATGGAATGTCAGCAAGATCCACAGCACCACTGGAGGATGGAGGGTTAGGCTTTAACAGAGAGCAGCAGCAGCAGCAGTGCTATAACAGTAATATTTTTTTTTTCTTGTATAAATATTCCTTTAGTGTATTTCTCGTACAGCTGCATGCAAAGCAACAATGCAAAAGATGAGGTAATCGTTTATTTTCATAACAATGTGTGTGTGTATCTAAATAAATAAAATAAGAAAAAAATTAAATAGCCACTGTATCTACAGTTAGTAATAAGTTATGATTGTTAAATACTTAAGGCATCTCAATGGACAACACCCTGTGTAAACTATGAACACTTCGTCATCACAGGAGGAGGCAGTGTCGACACTGGCAGTGCACAAGACAAAAAAAAAAAAAAAAGGAGTTAAAAATAACCATACACATAATCGACTATCACAGTGCGTAAAGGGCGTCGTCACGTTTAAAATGTGAATTCATTGTGTCGTTTGTGCACTGTGAGAGAGAGGCTGCCTCCGTCGCACATCACATTCTACTGCAATACAGCATAGCAACCGGCATAGCAACCACAAGGGGGGAAAAGGGGGCGGGTCTATCGCACAAAAATCACTCACTCACATAAGAGCCAATAAAAAGCCTGTGCTTGTTCTTTAGCGTTGTAAGAAAAAAAATAACAAAGGACGCCATCTTTGTAGTTTTAAGCTGCCCGGACAACAAAATGCATGCAGTTTTCGTTCTGAAGCTAACGGCTAACAAGGGCAGCGCTAAAGCTCCCAGCATACTTTTACCACTACTACTAGTACTACTATATTCCAACAGTGCATGATAGCGTCCATTTCATTTTTTTTTTGTTTTGGCTTCGTGGTGTAATAAGCATCCCGTAATTCACGTTTACCGGAAGCGTTGTGCTAATAATGTGCGCGACACGGCAAGCACGCATGCGGCGTTTGTTTGGCAGCTCAAGTTGCAAAAAAGAAGGGCAGGGAAAATTGGTTGGAAACTTTCCATAGGGAGCCGAGAACAGGAATTTGGGAAATATTACAAAAAATAATAACAACAACAAAATATATAATTACTGACAATTATTATAGAACTCATTTAAAAAAAATTAAAAAAAAATTAAAAAAAGCTGACTGGAAGTTGACAAATAATTAAAAAATATTAGAAATAATTTTTTAAAAATTTATTAAAGATTTGTAATTATTAATAATAAGAAAATTAACTTCAACTTCATGACATTGGAATCAAATTAATCATTTTTAATGTTTATGGGTTTATGCCATTATTTTAGGAAGGTGACGATATAGAAACTGTATTTAAACAATCATTCCCACTATTTCCGATGGAAAGGTTCCAAGCTTTCTTCCCAGCAACCCTCATGCCTCACACGACTTAGTTTGAACTGTGGCGATTCGCTGACTCAGCGGCCGAGCCAGTGTCGGCACGAGCATATTGCAAAAGCTGCACGATAGATTTAAAACACGCCACAGACGGCGCTGGGGTGCGCCGGCAGCGCGCCACACGTGTTTGCTGCTACTCTACGATCATAAAAGGTAAACGCGGCGTTTTTGTATTCCAGGAAGAAGGAAAAAGAGAGAAAAAGAGTCAGAGAGAAGAATCTAGAAAGACAGTCAGCTCGCGATGGGACGTTAAAGTCATGGCTTTAAGGACATGCTACACAGCCCGGAGGCACCTTACACGACACTAATGGTTCTCAAACTGGGGTCCTCGGGCCCCCCTGGGACCTACGAGCTGAAACGCGGGCATCTGCAAAATAATTTGTAATAAATAATGTTGTATCACTGAAGAAAGTGCAGCCCTACATATCGCTTTGCTTAGCTTTGGGCCAATAAATAAATACATTTGATGAATAATGTTTATTTTATTTTATTTAATATTATTCCTAGAATAAGACCCATTTTTGCCGTTGAAAATAGGTAACTTGTGCATTCCAATGATATTTTAAGTGGTGAATTATGAAGGGATTAAAAATATATATAGGGATGGGCAAGTGCTAATACCAGCCTTATTTATTATAGAGGACCAAAACTGCTAAAATTCAAAATAAATAAATGACTAAAAGTGAAAATAAAAACAAATATGAAAAAAATAATTCGAAAATTAAATCTCAAAAAATTTATATATATATATATATAAAAAAAAAAGATATATATAGTTGTTTTTATTTCCATTTATATATATTTTTTTATTGAATTTTCGAATTATATTTTTTTATATATGTTTTTATTGTCACTTTTAGTCATTTATTTATTGATTTAATCATTTATTTATTTAGAATTTTGGCAGTTTTGGTCCTCCATAATTTATACGGTTATCGGCACTCACGACGATGAATGATACCAGTTATCGGACGCCCTCTTATGGCGGTTTTATGACCAGGAATTAGAACCCAGAAGAATAGAAATATTTATTTTTTATTTCATGCAATTTTAACACATTCAGTACTAGCCCAGTTAAAATGGATCTTTGACGTTTAGAGCCGTCAATGGCAGTGAATGGGTTAAGGAAAAATGCTATATAAGGACTTTCTTTAAAATGATCTGTTATTGATTTTTTTTTGGGGGGGGGGGGTACTTACTAGTGGTATTGGTATTAATGACTACTCAAGCGTTGAGTACTCGTCTGGGAGGGGGAAAAAAATCAGTGTAAAGGATCCCTTGACCCAAAAAGTTTGAGAACCCCTGCACCACACCACCACGGCCACCACGTAAAACCAGCAAGCTACAATGAAACCCTGTGTACACGACTTGTTAGTAGTGTGTTCGGATGTGCTTGTGTTTTATAGAAAGAGAGAAAGGGAGGAAAGAGCAGCAGAGAGAAAGTGTTCCCTTGCACTTCTACTCCCTGGCTTGGCTCAGTAAAGCGAGAGTCCAACAGAAAAAAAAAAAAAAAAGATGTCACATCAAAAGTCAGGAGACATTTGGCAAAATCACCCGTGGGGGGGGTGAGAGTAGAAGTAAGATGGAAGAAAGCAGGAGTGTGGGGGGGGGGGGGTGTAAAATCTCATCAGCTGTCGGGGTTCAGCTGCGTCTCGATGTCAACGCGACAGATTGGACACTTCCTGCTGGTCGCCAGCCATTGGTCCACGCAGCCTTGGTGGAAGAGGTGCATGCAAGGTAACCTCCTGTGGGACACAAGGACCAGGAGCGAGGTGGTTGGGGGGGGGGTTTCATTCACTTGGGCTACTCCAACGGGGAGTTCGGTTTGGCCCTGTCAGGCGGAAGGGCAAGCATTCTGCCCAGTCATCAATCCCAGAGACAGCTGAGGATGCAACACATATGTCGCAACCCGAGCTCTGTGGCCCCCATAACGCCTCCCCCTCCCTCGCCCAAAATGTCAACTTGAGAAATAGTTGTACTACGATTCCATTTTAGTCAGACTTTTTGGGAACGGATTGATCATTTCAATAATAAATGTTAGCAGATTTAATATACTTTTTTTTTTTTTTACTAGCTGCTAGACATTAGCCATACAGCAATAATGTATTTAAACGATCAGCTGACCTGACATCCTCGGCGTCCTCCAGCATGGACAAGCAGATGGTGCACTTCTCGTCCACGTCCGTCTCCTCCTCTTCCTCCCCGAACTTCAGCTGCAGCGGCTTCCTCTGTTTCAGGAACAGATGGATGAAGTCGCCAGGCCTTCCACGCGGCGCCCGCGCCAACTGACGTTTCGTTTGCGCCGTTACCTTTTTGTATTTGTGCGGGAAGGTGAATCGCTCAATGGTGGCCTGCACCGCACCTCTGGCCACACTGCCCAGTCGGTCCTCCAGCTGAAGAAGCTCCTGGAGAGGAAAAAAAAGCAATTTAGAATAGCCGCAAAAGATTCTAAAATTTTACTTCAGTTTGTTTTGTCAGCTGTGGTTTCATTTTTTATTTTTTTTTTAAATACATTTTTACCTCATAGCTTTCCCGGACCGCTGTAGCATGCCTGGAGGGGTTCAGACTTTGCAATGCCAACAGGTGCAGCTGGGGGTACGGGTAGTTTCTGATTTCATGCACAACCTAGCAAAAACAAGATCTCTGCTTTACATTCCTGCACTTAAGAGATGGCTCAATGCTAAAGTCTGGCCAGGTCCTCCAGAGCAGTGGTTCTCAAATAGGGGTACGTGTACCCCTGGGGGTATGTGAAGGATCTCTAGGGGGTACTTTAAAAAAATATATATATTTAAAAAGTATATGTAAATATTTCTAAAAAAAATAGAAGTTCATAAAATGAATTTTATATTCAGTAGGGTATTCAATTCCAGTGTCCTAAAAACTCAGCATCTCCCCCAAACCAGAATGGTTTGATCCAACTTGTCATATGCCACCTACAATGTCAATCACTTGAAAACTTTATTTAAAATGTAGTTAATCATTTTTTTTTTAGAACAGAGCTCTGCTATTATCCCAAAAGATAACACTTTATGTTGTTATAAATCTTTATCTTTATAATTAAAATATTTGATTTATTTTAGTTACGGTATATCTTTTTATTTCCAAATAGTTCAAGAGACCAAAATAGACAAATAAGAGTTCCAAAGTTTGATAAATCAGACAATGATGGCACTCGGTTTTATAATAATTTTATAATAATTTTTTCTTCAATCAGAAATGCTTTGCGCTGGTTAAGGGGCACTTGGCTGAATTTTTTTTTCACAGCGGGTACGTCACTGAAAAAAGGTTGAGAACTGCTGCTCCAGAGAATGTAGTGGGATTTTGTTTATGTCTATCCAAAAAAATTAAAAATAAAAAATAAAAAATTTGTGAACTGATTAAATTCTTAAAAATAATCATTATTCATAGGATACATTGTAAATTTTTTTTTTTAATTTGAGTAATATTTACTTGAAGAAAAAGTTAATTTTACGAGTTGAGTACATTTTACCAATTTATATTTACAAAAAAGCTACTTAAGGGTTGAGGAACAAACCCACAATCTTCAGGTTGGGACACAACCACTCACTCTACCACCTGAGGAATACCGCTCCTGGTCTGTGTTAGTATATTGATGGTGTCAGGTAGAATCCTTGTACCTCCGAGAGACCCGTTTTTGGCCTCATTTTGGACACACCAGGTATAGTAACGAACAGCAAGAGTGGCATGGCTCACGTGCTAGAGTGGCTATCTATGTGTTCATTCTTCAACACTTGAACTAGTAAAATGTACTCAAAAATCTCCTTATAAAATTAACTTAGAATTTCTGTGTGAAAAAACGACTTGTTTTTTTTTTTAAGTAAATAACACATTTTTTTCCTTTTAAAGTGTACTATCATTAAAAGCACTGGTAGCTTTCAACATTTGAGTCAGAAAGTACAAAAAAAACCTATCCAAATAAGCATTAAGTACACACCACTTGCGCAGAGGATGTGTTCCTGGAGAAGTGGTGCATTCGGGGGGAGGCCAGGTAGTGCTGGTAGTGCTGCGGCATCTGCTGAAGGTGGTACTGGTGGTGAGGGAGGCCGGCGTCGACGCTGAGATCCCTGCCAGGCAGACAGACGGGCTGCTAAGTTAAGGCGGCGTGGCAGACAAACAGATGGGAGTGCGTCGGCAACGGCGGCGACGCTCGGGTCGCTTTTAAGACGCTGACTCACCAGTCGGTGCCTTCGGCCAGGTACCTGGGCTGCTGTGTCACGGGCTGCGGGGCGTGAAGGGGTGGGGAGTACTCGTAAGCGGAGCGGAGGCGGTGTGGGTTGAGGGGAACCCGTTCCTGGGTTCTTCTGTAGGCAAAGGGTTTGTAAATATTAAACACATTGTGTAGATTCTCGGACATCTGGGTCATGGTAATCCACAAAAGTCGAATCTAGTCTGCCTCAGTTCAACTCATTCCGATTAAACAAAAATGTATATATTATGTGTATAAGTCATAAAAATAAAAATAAACTCACCTGGAGTGTGTGAGAATCCGCCGGTGCTGTGCCTCCAGAAGCTGCTGCTGGATGAGGTATTGCTGGTGTAAGGCCTGAGGTAGGAACGGAGGCCCCGACATGTCCTGGAACTGCGGGGCGGCGGGCAGGGCAGCGAGGGGTGGATGGTGCGCGGGGGGGAGGTGGGCGGCCAGGCCCGTCTGAGCAGGCTGGCCGGCGTGTCCTAAAGGGAACTCGGCCGAGATGGGCGCCTGCGGGGCGCCCAGGTGAAAATGTCGGCAGGATGTAGCATGGCTGTGTTGGTGCCTGGTGAAGTGTGCTCCTGCGTGGTCAGAGAATATCCATTTTTTTTTCTTTTTTTCAAACAAACCATGGAGACTGAAATTCAGCCGCCAACAAACGAAGGGCACATACAATGGGGCCCCCTGGGAGTGTCATACGTCATGTGTCAAAAACACACAAATAGCATAAACAATTCACAAATTTGACATTATCCACATCTGTAAGTGACTTTTAAGACACTATTACTTGTGCAATGTAGATACTGTATTGTGTCAACTAGTAAATGTATATATAAGCAGTAGTAAATCACAATAGCTAACCATTTAGCATAAGCTAATGTTGTTGTTGTTTGATAATGCTCATGCACAGAAGATAAATAATAATTAGTAGCTACGGTAATCCACTCAATTTAACCCATGTAGATATAATGACGTATATGTTAACTAAATGCTAATTAGTGTTTGTTTACCTTAAGTGGTAATCGCTAGCGCGCTAATGCTAATCGTGATTGCTAAACATTTAGCATAGACTGATTTTGTTGGTGTTGAATAATGCTCATGCACAAAAGATAAATAATTAGTAGTTATACACACTCAATTCGACTCGTGATATAATGACGTATGTGTGAACTAACTGGCGGTTACTGTTTGTTTACCTTAACAGGTAATCGGTAGCGCACTAATGCTAATCGCGATTGCTAACCATGTAGCATAGGCTAATTGTGTTGGTGTGTAATAATGCATATGTACAAAAGATAATAGATAATGAGTACCTATATTCACTCAATTCAATTCACGTTCAAGTAACATTTTTTCCATTGGGGGGGTTCATTGAAATAATTGATAGGATAATCGATTTAATAAAAGATTCTATAGTGACAGCCACCTAGGCAACAGTGAACCATAATAATCCACTGTCCTCTACTTTATTCACATGGATTTAAATTAGGTTCGGGTAAAGCCCTCGAACAATCTTGAGCGGGTCAATAAAGAGTCGACAGCCTCCTGCGCGCCTTTCTAGCGGAGGATATATGAGCTTGTGAAGAAGTCCCACTGAATCTTCTCTGTAATGAGTCGGCCAATAATCAATGACAGTGGCTGAGTGTTAAGAGATAGGAGGGCGGGTAGAAAGGTTAGGACGGAGCAAATTACTTCCAAGTAACTCACTGGCGTTCTGGAATGAGAAGCAGGAGTCAGGTAGGATGGTTGTCGTGGCAACACATATAAAGCAAAACCTTATTACGATAGGGTGTATGTTAGTTATTGGTATGGGATACTTTATATCTAATCCTGTGATTCCCAACCACTGAGCCGCAGCATTTTAGTGTGCCACGGTTCCTCTATCTATACCAGCGAAGCACAATGTCCAATTAATCCGCCTACAGATTGCCATTCATACCACAGAAAAAGAGTTTTGTGTTCAACTAAACAGTACAGTAGACTTTTTGTGACATTTTTGTTTGCTGGTGTGCTGGGAGATTTTTGTACTGTAAAATATGTGCCTTGGCTCAATAAAGATGGGGGAAACAGTAACACTGATCTAATCTGAAATCTTCAGTGGCATAGAACTGGCTGACAGCCATTATGAATAAACTGGCTCTTTCAAAAAGGTAAACAAACCGTTCCTTATATTAGTCTGAGCAAGTGGAGCAGAAATGTCAGACTTTGTGTTGTTGATTGATTAAACCGCCAGAGAGCTGCGCTCGTATAAGGGCTTGTAAATATCAAATCATTTGTCTCCGGGCATGAATATTTGACATATTGCAGTGGTGCCTGCAGTAACAAGGCCTGTTACACTTTAATCCCCGTCTTGGATCTTATTGGCGCAGAGTGAACCCCCCTCCCGAGCCCGCCCCCTTCGCCCTACAATGTGTCCTCACTTGACTGACGTCCGGAAAGCTCCGCCCACGCACGACTGCAGCAGTCTGGCATGAACAGCCCCCCCTCAAAAAAAAGACCCCTCAACACCTCCCCCCTACTCCCTGCTGCTTCCATCACTGCAACTACACAATCACACCTCCTCTCTCCTCAGCATAATCCCGTCTGCTGTCTGCTGCAGCGCTATCCCAGCATGCAACGCTCTCTCAGCCTTTGTGTATGCGTCCACCTGTCATCACATGGACGGAAATTATTAATGGCGGCACTAATGACCTTTAAATACTCAAACATATGAGCATGTCACTGGGTAGAGTGCAACTAACGTCTAACCGTTAACCCCATGGGGTGGGGGGGTGGGGTTATTGAATGCCATATTTACCATTTTTGTGTTAACATGGTTCCTTCCTAGTTCACTGAAGAAAAAAATAACAGGACTGTTCCATTTTTGAATATGCGGTTGGGGGAACAGTACCAATTAAACATTATATATATATATATATATATATATATATATAAAATATGGAATAATCCAGCATTCTTTATCAATATCAGAAGGCGGCCATTTTGCCATATGGTGTCGAGTGAGCATGACATCACAGTTGCTCAGGTAACAACCAATCACAGCTCAGCTTCGGAAAACAGATGAGCTGTGATTGGTCGCTTCAACTGTGATGTTATCCTCAGAATATCCTCGACAGTAAGTCCACCGAGATGGATAAAAATGGCTGGATTTTGCTTCATAACTCTTATTCCGCAAATGTAATATTATATCAGAATGTCATGATTAGACTAGAGAGACCACATATAACATATTATTGTAAATAAATGTTTTAAGTCAACTTTCACTGCACATTTTGGTACAAAAGTGCATTTTTGTTGGTTAGCTAGCAGGCTACTTCCTGGTACACAAAGGATAATCTAATTGGACGGGATTGATTCTGGGACTCGAAAATCTGTATCTAAAGCTGCATTTGAGGAAGGCGGGAAGAAGTCCGACATATCCCTCTTGGATTCTCCCAGTTCCGACCTCAAAGCGTTGAAAAAGAAAAAAGAAAGAAAATGTAAACAACAAAGATGGCTCATTCTGATCAATTGTTTGTTGTTCTGGTTAGCACAGTCAGTCAAAACAATGTTGGGTTATGTAAAGCTACTTCTTTCGAATAACTGAGTTAATGTTATAATAAATACATAGACAAATATGTTTAGAATTGTGTAAATTATGTTTTGCCATTATCGAGTGACGTCAGATTGAAACCAGCTGCCGGAGTTGAGGTGCTTTTTCTTTTCCGACTTCACAACTCAGATTTCATAGTTCAAAGGTTCGTTCCCGTGCATACTTTCTGGTATGAAGTCGGAAAAGTCCTGTATTGCCTTTTAAATGTCACCAATTTCCTAAATTTTTGGCACCAATATCACCTCAATTTGTCACACAGTGCCCTTAAGGTGGTATTTAACGGTGGTGAAGGCTGCCGACTGTTTTCGGCAGGGTTCCTTAAAGGTTGCAAACAGTGGCAAAGACGTTTGCCAGAGGTTCCCAAGCAGTTTTAACGGTTGCAAACGGTTTTTGGGAGTGGAGACAAACTGGAACAGAAAGACGGCTTGGTTTCAAAGCAGCCATTTTGTTGGAATTCCAGGGCTCATATTTTGTCAAACTCCTAATTACCAGTAGCTCCAAATAGAAGAAAATGTTGAACAGCTGTTTGATACTTAATTGCAAAATCATCTTACGTGAGCAGAGCATGGTGTCAACATTTGATGATTATTTCGAGCATTCTCGGAAAGTAACACTGATCGACACGAAAATGGATGGAAGTCGATAATAGGACGCACAAAGAAGACCTGAAATTGAAAAGGAAGTCCACCATTTTGCTTTGAAGCAGCCATTTCCCCTAAATGAGTCCCACTCTCCAAGACACATGTGAAGATTTTAAGTGAAAAAAATTTTGCAAGCACGGTGATGAAAGTGTGTTAAATCATTTCAAGGAATCGCCAACAAAAAAGGGGGTCCTGTTTCCAAATATGAACAATTCCAAATTTGAAATTGAGGTCAATTACATTTAGTTGGTGGTTACACTCCAAAATTTGGCTGTATTTTTTTTTTCTTCTATTTCAGTTGTTTCCGATGGGGGAACACTAATAAATCATATAAAAATAAAAGTGATATTGTGTTCATTTGGAGTTTGCACAGTAAAAATGTTACTATTCTAAAGTGAGCGCAGCAGCGAGTTGCGTCGACTGTCGGGGACAGCTGAGAAATGGCAGCACATAAAGAGTGAGGGGAAATGTCTCAGTGACAGCACAGTGTGGAGGGAGAAGGCGGGTGGGGGTAAAAGGGCGGTTGGGGGTGGGGGGGGGGGACATGGAAAAATCAGCAAAAAGCACACTGAAGGTTAGGAAGAAAACTACAGTCTTTATTGGAAAATATTAGTATAAAAATAGGTGTGGCACTGTGAGATAATAAAAAAAAATATATATAGTCATTTGGCTCCTGCATCAGCACAATAATATCATGCAAATAAAAGAGGCGGAAGGCAAGGCCCGACCATGCTTCTTTGTAGGGTTAACACGACAGAAGCAACATCCAATGAGTAGATGTGTATGCTTTTTACAGCACAGTTCAGTACAGCAAGGACATTTCGACACAAAAGAGTACATTGGAATCTGCTCTTCCATGTGGAGAAAAGAAAATGACCATGCATTATAGGTTCTAGTCATACAACAACATGAGGTTGAAAACAAAGAATTGAGAGAAGAAAAAAAGGACATTTTGATTCTATTTGTGTTTTTTTTTTTTTTTTTTTTTTTCCAAAGGCGCTACAGCAGTGCAGGATACACATCCCTGTAAAATGGATAGCATTGTGACGCAGGCTGTGAGGGGCTTTGCCCAACGTGCCGATTTGATGCGGGAGCTGAAGGGAATGGACAGGAATGTTGGGTATACACACACCCACCAGAAACAATGTTGGGTAAACAATCCAACATAAGAGCTGCGTCAGACAAATATGAATTTACAGGGATAATAAAGCTCAGTTTTGATTGACATGGCCATGCCATAGTAATTAATAGGGAAGATTCCCTTTGGTTGGGTCATGACTATGTGCAAAACAAGCCTACCCCTAACAATTATTTTGGTATTTTTTATGGATTTTTCTAGGCCAAAATGGAACCAAAGAATTCACTAAATTTAAAGGTAAAAACCCTGACTAAAAAAAATGTAAGTCTAGAATTTGTTGCTGTCCAATGAAAAACGCCTTCAAATGTTTCTTTGTTGTGTGTAATCAAAATATGAAACACGTAAACTCCAACTGCTGTATTTGAATCATTTTCAATTTAGATTAGCTTTTTTTTTTTTTTACTTTACCATCTATGGTCATGGGTCAGTATAGCTTTTTAAAATGTTGTTTTTGACTCAGCTACTTGTTGCAAGAACAAGTTCATAGGGCTCAATCACAATTGATTTTTTTTAAAAATTCCAAATTATTATTATAGTATTATTATTTTCATCGAAACACAAAATTCATTAAAAATAATCTGACTACTGTATAGTATTTTTTTTAAATCTTAAATTGACAAATTTTGGATTAGCAAAAAACGTTTTTTTATTTATTTATTGCTGTTTCTTCAACGCAGATGGTTTTTTTTTTAACCTGGCAGCTAAAATTTTTGCCCTTGTTGCCAGGTAGAGTTCATATGGTCACATTCATAAGTGCCCCATAAAAAAAAAAGCTATAAAACTATAAAAATGTATCCATCCATCCATTTTCCGAAACACTTATACCAGAAGAAAACAAATACTTTATTTATTTATTTTATTTTTTTAAAGCTATGATTTCTAACCTGGTTACTTGTTGCTAGGCAGAGTTCATATGGCTCAGTCATACTGTAAGTGTGAAATAGGCACTTTTTTTTTTTTTTTAGCTATCTAGTAAATGTTAAGTTGAACTAGGGAAATAAAACAATTACTTTTTAATGTAAAAAAAATAAAATAAAAAAGAAAGATTAAATTCTTGAGCAAACAGGTTCGAGTCTAACGTCAACAAAACAAAAGCACCTTGGCAGTGGTAACTAATAGTTCTCTGACTGTTTCAATCAAAAGTGAGCATTATTATTATTATCTTTTTTTTAGGGAGGGGGCTCAGTGCACCTTTGGAGGATGGCCAGCTCGATCAAGCCTTCCTCTGTCGGCTGTGATCGAAGCATCATTTGGAGAAGGGAGGAAGACACGGTGAAGGGATGTTTTTGAGGGGGCGGGTGTCAAAATGTATCCACTTTACAGAAATTTACAGCAGAATGTCATCTACCAACACATAAAATGGGAAAATCACAATGTCTAGCAGCAGTAGATATAGCATGGGTTATTCACTAAAGACACTTGTGTAAATCAAGACTATACAAGCATGTGTTATTCTTTAGTTACTACCAAGGCATATTAGGTCCACACAGAAACGAAAAAAAAACATAATTACACAAGATTAAAGTCGTGTACTGTGTACGTTTTCTAGAAAAAAAAAAGTTGGATCTATTTGAGATTAGTTGTTAAATTACGAGACAAAAGTTGTATTTAGTTAGATTAAAGGTTGCATGTTTTGAAGACTAGCTACAATATTACGAGAATTAAGTTGATTTGAGTAAAAGTGAAGGAATGATGAGGGGAAAAAACATCCAACTTTTTTATATAAAAATATTACTTTATTCTAGTAAAATTAGAACAAAACAAAAGGAGATATTATGTTTTCTGAAATGTTTTATATATATATATATATATATATATATATATATATATATTATTTTAAGACGATGTTTTTCCTCAATATTATGACTATGAGAAAAATGACAAGAAAATATAATTCTGACTTTGCAACTTTAACTGCATGAGTATAATTCACTAATCTTATTCTAGAAAACATATAACTTTATTTTAACAATATTATGACTTTGTAAAAATATGGAAAAAGGTTTTCTTGAAAATAGCTAATTTTATCCTTTGAAAAACGTTTTTCTTTTTTTGTTGTTGAAAATATGAAAAAATATGAAAAAAAATATGAAATATGATATGAATATGAAATATCTATGTAAAAGCTATACCGAAATATGAATATAAAAAATATGAAACTATTTCACAACTACACTAAGGGATTTGTTTTTAATTTATTTTTGCAATATGACTTTTTATACCCTTTTCTCTCCAAATGATGACCTACATTCTAAAATAAATAAATAAAATATTTAAATGTATTGTATTCTCATCACTTTTCTTAATTCTCAAAAAATAAAACTTTATTTTAATATTATGGCTTCATCTTGAAAGAACTGCAACTTTTTTTCTGACATTAATCCTTTCTTTATTCTCATAATAGTCTGGCATAATAATCTCACAGTGCACACTGTACAAGTACACTGATTTAGGTTTTTTGATTTAGGCTTTTTCGTGTGGCCCTGAATACTCCTTGGTAAGAAACACAACAGAGGGCATGAGTGAGGTTTTTGTTTTGCCAATGTTGTCCTCAGATGGAAGAGAGGAAATGAGGAAGAAAGAGAAGCAAGTAGAAAAGAGGGAGCAACAAGATGAAGGATAAGAATAAGGTTGTTGTTTTGTTTTTTTAACCCCCCACAAGAACAGCTAGATGCAGATAGAAAAACAGGCAGAGGCTATACACGGGCAGACAGCAGCAGATGATCGTTAGCTACACAATGGAGAGGAGAGGGGACACAAAGGTCTGAGAAATGCGGAATGTGGAGCCAGCCTCGATACTATGGAACAGGGAAAAAAGAAAACACAAATAAAAGCACAATGAAATCATCGGTGCCACACTTGCATGTAGTAGTAGAAGCAGCACTAGTAGTAGTAAGAAAGATTAGATGATGAAGGCCTCCCCTTTTTTGACGTTTCACTTGTCATTCCTAAAGCTCTTTAATGTCTAGCCCCCCCCCCCCCCCCCGCACGATTTCAATTAGCTAAATGACGCAAGTGGACGCCGAGTGGGAGCCGATGCACACACGTCACTTGTCATCTTGAGTGAGGCGGTTATGGTGAATATTAACGATATTCAAGGCTTAGATGACGTTGACGTACATGAAAGAGATCTGATCTGATCCGCACGGGGGGAGGGGGGTTGGGGGGGGTTGACATGCGCGGTCATTCGCGGCTTTTATAAATATACATATATATATATATAAACGTGTATACATATATGCATTTTTTTGTGTGCCGTATGTTGTGTGTGAAAATCGCATGACGCTAGTTAGCAACGCGGCTAATGATAGCGATGCTTGTTCGCTAGCAGGTGTCAGCTCTGTTTATCATTAAGCGCCGGACATGATTTTATTCCCTCCTTAAATATTTTAACGAAAGCGAGACTGAAAAAGTAACAAAAGGTGCTCATACCTCTATTTCTAACCGAGCCGAAGACGGGGAGAACCAGATATCCGACATGGACCAAAACCATCCTGCGTCCTCCTTCTTTGTTGAGCCGAGGCAGACAGATGGTCCATGGAAGTGATCCCCTCCAGTCGCCCCCCTTTGCATGAACGTGAGACTCACACGAACACACGCAGACCCCCACCCCGAAAAAGAAAACACGTCAACCAATCACCAGACGCAGCACAGAAGCAAAAGACCCGGACCACTGCACCGCCCCTCTCTTCACTTTGTCATCCGGATAAACCAATCCGAACACTCCGCGGTTAACGACGAAGTTCCGTTCGTACAATGGCGACGTAACACGAATTTACGCGAACACATCCATCCATCACCAATCCATACATCCTTACATCAATCTGAATCGTTACGTTAAAGTAAATATTTGCATAGAAAGACACTTGTGACCATAAATATTTCTCTTGAATAAAAATGTGACTTTTATTGCAAATCGGTACACATAATTTAGATAGATAACATAATTTGTATTGTATTGTTTAAAAGACAATATTTTCCTCAAAAATACAGTATAAGCTTTTACATGGCAAATATACTTTTTTTCTAAAATAAATAAATACCCAAAAAAACTATCTTGGTATATTTAATCTCGAAATAATATTTTTTTTATTTCTAAAAAAATACTGCATACATTTTTTTTCATATGGTGACTTCAGTCTTACAAATATATAATAAATCTCTTATTGTGAAAAGTTTTTTTCTAAAAATTATGCAACTTTTACTTTCTAACAACTTAATTTCCTCAAAGTTCACAACTTTTTATGAAAATACAGAGGGCTCCAAAAAAAAAACTTTGAAATTATTTGTCTGTGTGTAGATTTTTTTTTTTTAAATGTCTACATTAATTCAGTTTCATCAGTTTGACTACCCAGTGATCACTTGTAGCTACAAGTTCAACCTCACACCAAACTCCAGCAACCAGAATGCAGAGAGGCTCGACGTGTGCCCTAATTGCCTTGAATTGTGAGCCTGGGGGCTGAGGGAACAGATGGGCTCGGTAGAGCAAGAGGGGGGTCACTAAACTCTGTCCCATATGTCGTCTTATTACATTTCCCACCGTCTCCCGCTTTCAGTCTGCCGTACAGCAACAAAAAAAAAGTCATGCGCACACACATACAGTACAATGAATCACTGTAAGTGCAGCTCTCAAATCACTCGTCCTGATGCACTGTTCTAAGACACACACAACTAGTCACACAGTTACACAGCTTCCTTTTTGTTCACAAAACACATTTATGTCTTATATATGTACGAAAATCACCGCAGTTTACAAGGACATTGAATTTTAAATTCTCATTGTGATCTGGATTACAAAATTGTTTACATTTTATGGTGATCTTGATTTTGATCCAGATCAGAAAAATAGCCATAAATGTAAACGGCTGTGTACGAAAAGGTTTTGTTTTCATCTGGATCAAAATCCAAAATCTGGATCCAAATTGTACGTATAAAATTGCGACTCAATCAACAATCAACAGATTTTGATCAAATCTAGTGTTAACGGCATGGAAGTTTTTTTCCCCCCATCACAATCTACATCCAGAGTTCTGATTACTCCATTTCATGTTGTTCAGTCAAATCCCTTTTGCTTCCCAACGCTTACTAGCCAAAGTATGCATTGACAAACTAAATGCAAGCTACTAAAAAAATGTGTGTGAATGTGTTTGCCTATTTTACATTTCAGGGAGATTCAAACAATTCATTCCCATTACCGTAAGAATTGAAATGCATTTTGCTGCTAGGCAGTTTTTGCACTTCATTTTAAGCCTCACATTGTCCAAACTATTTTATGTGCTGGAACTAACAACCTGGCCGGCGTAGTTGTCATATTAGCATACAGCTGATGTTGCGCCCCGAGGACTGCAAAGAAGATGGCTGAAGGGGACTTGGGCTGCATTGCTCCATTCCTTCATTGTCCTCCTTGTTGAGCTCAACTCCATATGCCCTCCCTAGCGGCAGGTGTCCCGAGACAAACTTTGACCCCTGCGGGCTACTTTTGTGAGTGCGGTTGTATTGTTGGCCGCCGGGGCAAAATTGTCTAGACTTCTAAAAAGAAAACAAAGGGTGCTTTCGTCAAGTATTGTACACACGATTCCAACTCAGCCACACTAAACACTTTATATGGCCAAAGAGCGCAAGATCATTTACACTTTCTGATTGGTTAAAAACTTTAGATGCAAATTGATAACAACTTGTTCATACAAACACAACTCTGTGGGGCGCTGCCATGTATCTCTCACCGATGCAAAAATAAGTGTACTGTAGTGTACCTCCCATGTTTCCCTTTTTTTTTTATCTGATTCTGCACCATCTCCATAAAATGTTGTCCAATTAAACAAATAAAACACAAACGTGGGGCTTGGTAATAAAAAAAAGAGCGTACAAGAACGTCATTAAATAACATTCTATTTATTGTTTTTAAAATAGCTTCTTCTTTTGTTCTACAGACATAAGTTAAAGGAAGATGTGGCAGAAGCGACAAAATATATATGTATAAACACTTTTTGTTAATTTAAAATACTGACACTTTAAAATGCAACAGGAAGGAAAAGCAGAGGCTAAAAGTATGACATGAGTGAATGCACTTTTTCCCAACGATTTCGAGCAATGCCCTCAACTTTGTATTTTTAGCTAAAACTAAAAACAAAACAGGATGCAAAAATCAAACTTGGTATGTTAAAATAACTGTTATTCATGTAATATCAGAATTCAAATGCATAGCATTTTCACTTTTAAAAAGTATAATCAACTCATACTGCTGCCCAATGAAAATATATATTTTTTTTAAATAAAAAATTTATTTTCACATATTTTGAAGAAAATTCCAATGAATGCTATGAACAAAATTTTAAAGGGATTTCAACATCTACTTTGTTTTTTAAAATCTGTGTATGATTATTTTGTTTTCCTTTCAATGACCAGCAGAGGTAAAAAAACAGCATCATTTTACTATCCTCACACAATCTTTAGGAAACTAGAAACGAAAGCTGGATAATAAACATCACTGGCATTCAAATAATAATAGCAAGGTGGCAGATCATACACACGTGGCCACACTCACATTTACTATTAAAAGATTCCTTGTCTGGATAGCAAAAAGTCACCGTTTTGCCGGATAAAAAGAATTCGAAAGGAAAACCGTGTAAATTTCAAGGCATTCAGGAGGACATGGAAGATACAGTTTCCTTCCCCAAAACTCATTTGGATGTATTAAACAGTAAAAAGCCAAACTGGTACATTCGCACATGGGCTATGACGTGTCAGATTTTTATGACATGCTAGGGATGCTTTTATCTGCAGAGCAGCTTTAGCAGCACCAAAGTGAGAACCACCTGCGAAAGCCTGAAGTCAAATGTGAAACCAGTGGCGAGACTTTCATCCATCCATTCATTTAAACCAGGCATGACCAATTGATGCCAGAACGTGGATCGGCATTTAGACAAAAAAAAAAAGAAAAGAAAAAAACCTCTACTATAATCCGTTTATCATTCATTTTTTCCATTTTCAATTTCAAATCAAAAAATGAAATCAATTAACTGAAACATATGCACAAGTTTATCAAGTATCATTTCACAGTGATTGAAAAAAAAATTAAATAAATAAAGGTGTTGTTTGAAGTGATTTTCACAGAAGTCAACAAGCTCACATTGAGATGTGAGATCGGATAGAAACATTGGTGAAAGAATTAGAGCCCGGCTGATTGAATTATCGTCTCATTTTAGCCCTTTTCAAAATAATCATCAAAGGCCACAGTTTCGATGATTAAACACCAATATATTCGCAATTTCTCATACAAACAGGAAATGCTGTTAGCTCTTTGACTGCCAAAAACGTTAAATAACGTTTAGTAAAATCCTAAGGAGGAGTGCCAAAGACGTTAAAAGACGTTTGTTTCAAAACAGAGGTGAAACTAACCATTTTCTATTGTGGATTACTGAAAAACGGAATAAGGTAGAAACAAACTTTTTCTTTCTGATGAAAGATGAGAGTCCAATCTTTTTTTGGTAGTATGTGTGTTTCCATAGTCCAAACACATAATTTTCTATGGACCTTGAAAGATCAGTCAAAATGCTTAAAATCGGCTGGCACCCACGGCATCCCTTTTCTGAAAACGTCTGGCAGTCAAAGAGTTAAGTGTCGGAATCGTGCAGAATGATGTCCTTGAGGCATTTGTATACAACACGGAGCTTTGACCCATGCTTGATACCAAACTACTGCGTCCAAACAAATACAAAAATGAAATTTGGGACATTTTCTGATTGAATTTAACTCTTTGACTGCCAGACGTTTTCAGAAAAGGGATGCCGTGGGTGCCAGCCGATTTAAGCATTTTTGACTGATTTTTCAAGGTCCGCAGAAAATTATGTGTTTGGACTATGGAAACACACATACTACCAAATGCAAGATTGGACTCTCATCTTTCATCAGAAGAAAAAAGTTTGTTTCTACCTTATTCCGTTTTTCAGTAATCAACAATAGAAAATGGTTAGTTTCACCTGTGTTTTGAAAAAAAAACGTATTTTAACGTCTTTGGCACTCCTCCATAGGATTTTACTAAACGTTATTTAACGTTTTTGGCAGTCAAAGAGTTAATATTGAAATGAAAATGGGAGTTTTACTGGATTTGGTGAAAAAAGAAAAAAAAATCTGTCTCATGCTCATTTTGACTGCAAAAATTGAAAATGGAAAGAACGAATGATCAAAAGATTTTTTTTTTTTCCTTTAGTAAATTGAGCGGGCCAGGTGCCACATCGGCCTTGCTCTCCAGCAGCAAAGTTATGTTTTTTCACCTTACAGCACGCACACTCGCACAGTCATCAGTTTGAGGGAGGGTATTGCTTTCAATAAAGGTGATTTACCTTTACTCCTGTAACTTAAGTGCTGTGCTGTGTAACCACATCTACAAATTTAAAAAAAAAAAAAAATCACAGAATCAACAGAATGGCTTCCATACACGAGTGCTCAAAAACGGGTAAAAACAAACTCCGGGAAAGCAAAAGTGACCACGAGGAAAAGTAAGGGTGTTTTCAGTGTGAAAGGTTTTTTTTTTTTGTTTGTTTTTGTTTTTTTTTGTTATTGTAAATGTTTGTGTCCGCTGCTCTCCTCGTCCAGAGTGAGGTCTACCACTTCCGGCGGGGACACCCAACTGGACTGAGGGGAGACGCATGTCCACAGTTGAGGCTGTAGGCGCGTCGTCGTGCTGCCGGCGGACCGCTCTGCCGAGTGGCCGTCCTTCCAGGAGGATAAACTCTTGATCACGCCGCCGCAAGGGTGGCCGCATCTTTGACAGACACACAAAAACAATGTTGACGACTTTGATTTTCATTTTGGATGTGTTTTGGCAACACCTAAGAAAATAAATAAATAAAAAACCCTGAGAAGGTGCTTTGTTCCTTTCCTGTCCACCAAACATTTATACGAGGGAGTATTATTTTCAACAATTGACTGTTGTGACCTCAGGTTAGCGGCTAGCTGTCAAATGGCTAACGTTAGCCAGTGTGGTACTGAGTGCTTGAGCCTTAGCTGTAGCCGTAGCAGCTAGTGTACAAATGTGCTCATCACGTGTTTATTTTGTTACCAGTTGTTCAATAAAGCGGCCGCTGGGTCCATCCTTGACAACTTGTGGGGGCGTTACAAAACATTCAAACTCACGTAGGCTATATTAAAAGGATACTTTACTTATTTAGCCATTCCCGGCATTAAAAAGTAATTTTTTTTGTCTATAATTTGATATTTTTGTTATTTTTCATGTACAAAAGGACCTTTAAAAACTCAACTTGCTGTTGACTGAAAATTACATCACATGTTCTCGGGGTTCAGGTAACAACCAATCACGGCTCAGCTTGTGAATGTCACATGACCAAACCCAGAAAACAGCCTTGATTGGTCATCATTTTTAGTCGACAAAAAATGGCAAAATGTGTTTTTAAAGTCAATAATAGGACATGATTTTTTTTCTTTTTCTTTCTTTCTTTTTTTTCTTGGATTTGTTTGTAATAGATTTATTTGAGTAATTCGCAAAATAGCAAAAAAGAGACCTACACTATTTCCATCACACAGTCAATAAAGATTATTCGTAATGGCGACAGTACGACTTTGATTTCCGTAAATTTCCTAAGAGAGACAACGGTTTCAATTACGAGAAGAAAAAAAAAAAAAGATCAACTTGCATGCTTACCGAGTGTTCTCCTGAACGCCCACAATCTCCACCTCGCTGTCCGAAGACGCGATGCTAATCTGGCCCTTGAGTTGACGACCGTCCTTGTTGTGCGACGTCTCCGCTTCCATGTGGCCTGAGATAGAAAACAAACACAAAACGAGTACAAATCACCACTTTGTGGAGAACGAAGGGGCGGGGCTTCAGCTCTTGCAGCTGCAAGACACGTGTGTACGTTTGTAATAAAAAGGCAGCTGCTAAAAGGAAGCGTCACACCGAACAAAATGCTAATTGTGGACTTAATTTCCAGCATTTGTTTCCCCTTTCCAACAACGCCTGTGTGAATTTTTGCAGGAATAAAGCACCAAGAGAGGCAGCAAAACGAGACGTCTTGCCAAGATGGAACCCAATAAAGCTTAAAAGTCCAGTTCTGACTGAAGAGGAGGAGCAGGAGGAGGAAAAAATGTCAGCCAGGGTTTGTAGTAACTGACCTGCCACGGAGCTCAGGGCTCTTATACACCCGGAGCGAGCCGCCATATCCTGGCCTCTGAGTCTTTCTAGCTCGCGCTTTATCACGCTGGGCCGGACTTTCTCCACTTTCATACTCTCCTGGTTAGAATCAGTGTCTGAAATATCATAGTGACCCACTACTGGAGGCCCGTCTGCGGAGGACAGAGAGAACACTTCATTATTCAAAACATGGCTCGGAAATGAACATGAGGGGTTGGCTGCAGCTGTCCAACTTGGGAGCCTGACACCAAAAAAAAAAAAAAAAAAAACACTTTTGCCATCATTTAAGACCTCTGCCAATCCTGTTTTTTCTTTGATTGATTTGGCTCCATGAGGTTTTTCAGTAAAATAATTGTTGGACATGAAGTTGACTCATTTCAAATATGGTTCATTTTCCATGTAGTGGGACAAATATTCTGACGGCTAACGTAGGAACACAGACGGGAGGATGACGTAATTACGGTCATCTTGTCTCAGTGTTGCTGTTCTGTATGAACAGAAAGACACGATATATGGAAGCAAAAAGTCAATTCGGTAAATAATCCGCCTTTTGAGGTAATATCAGAGCAGGGAAAACGCTTGTGTACCCCACTTTTATACCGCTTGTAAAGCCGTAAATGACGTTACTATTTCCACCTTTTGTCCATGTCACTTTCCTGTACAACCAATACAGAATATTAGTGCAATAAACAAGCAAACTTCCACTTGAAGGGTCAACTAGAGTATTTTCAACCCAAAATTTTTGTCTTTCCAAACTTTATTCCTGTTCTGGCTAACTCTTGTAGTGGTAAAGTGGACGTACAGATACTCGTTAGTCATTTATTCAATGATGGGAGTGCTGTGTGAAAATGCACACCGTTGCAACAATATCGCATTTGCTGGGTTCTGTTTAAAAGTTCAACTTTGCAACGGCAATTTTGTGAGGTATCTTTATTAAAGAGGCTTGACTGAAATGTTCAGTTATAGTGTTTGCGTGAAATAATACATCTTTTGACGGAAGCCTTTTTGTGTGTTGTTAGCATTTATTTCTGTTGAAATAACAGCCACTCACATAAAAACTACACTTGGAATACAGTAGATACAAAACACATCCAAAGAATATTTTTCAAATGGAAACCAAAACAGCAGCTGGATAATAAAAGGCCAAACAAAACAAGTCGGGAACATTTGTTCTACCCTGGAAATTGGACGCAACTGAACAAATACACCCTGCTGCTAGGCTGACTAGTGTGTGCGCGCGTGTGTGTGTGTGTTGTGAAGGGCCTCTGAATAGCTTCAAATGCCAGGTAGTGGCATTACCAGAGAGCAAAAACCTGCCAAGAAAAGGCCAGGTAAGAAGAACAAGAAAGGAAAAAAAAAACGACAACAAAATGTCCTTAGTGTTTTTTCCCCAAATGCACAAGTAAGAGAAAACACACACACACACAATGCACACATTCTGGAAGAAAAAAAAATTGTTAAAAAAAAAAGTGCAATGCTGATGCGTCAGTCAGCCGACACAAAGCGGCAGAAGCGATGCTAAAGCTGGCAGCCTGGCATGCTTCCTGGTGGCAACTTTGCATTTTATACATTCTATACACGAATAGAACTCGCATGCAAAAACGTGTGACACAGTCAACTCTTGTGGGGGGGGGGGGTACACGTTAAGTACACAGAAAACAAGTTAGCATCCTAGATATAAATATGATTCCTTCATTAACGGGTAAAGGGCGGGCTTTAAACTGTCACACTGCGTCACCGTTGTCAGCGATCAAATGACCCCTCAGATTAGTTTTAGGGGGTGCTAAACATTGTCATGCTCTGTCCCGCTGCTGGTACGCATCAAGGAGTATTAGGGCCATGCTGAAAACAAAAACAAAAAAAAAACATACTATGAGAATGAAGTCATAGATCGCCAGTACAAGAATAAAGTTGTAAGAAAAAAAAGTTGCAATTATTAAAAGAAAAAGTCCGGTATTACAGAGGAAAAAAAAAAGAAGTTTGTAATCAAGACTTAAGTGCTCACGAAAAAAAAAAAAGCAGTAGTACGTATTTTAGAGAAGAAGTAGTCGTATTGATGCTAGAAACCATCAGAATTTTTCCACATTTTCAACACTTTGGATTTGTCAAATTTCTAAAGATTAACACTGACTAATGGTGTTGATTTTTGAACAAATACGAAACTGACCAAATTGGGACATCGAAGGTTCTGGCCCGATGCCAGCATTTTAAGAATGTCTGTTGTCCAAAACTCAAGTCATACCGTCAAAAAAATTGTATTCAAAGAAAAGTAATTACAGGTATATTTAACAGGGATGTGATTTGACCAAAGTGAAATTATCTGAAAATTTAGCCGGGGGTCTGGGGGCCGCTGGCCCCCAGCTAGGTCCGGAGCTCATGGGTTTTCCGTGTTTTTAAGTACTTTCAATGCACTCACATGACAAAGAAATAGACAAAACAACAGCATAAATTTTCAATGTATATTGAACTATCCCATATAAAATGGCAGTTTTAGTCAACTCAAAATCAGTCACATTCAAAAACATTGGACTGCCTTTGCTTTTAAAAACTATCACTGAGAATATCATCATATCTAACTAATGTGATTACTAAGTTAACACATAAATAATGTTGAAGAGTTCGAATTTCATGAACAAATAATTGTATCATGACCAAATGAAAAGTAACTCATATTAGAGCATACCACAAATGTCTTTGTTATAGCAGAAGATGTTATCTGTCGGAGTCATGTGCATACAAAAAATCGGATTTTTTTTTTTGGGGGGGGATATAAAAAAAGCGGAATTCCGCGAATTAGCGGAAAAATCACATCCCTGATTTAATAATGTTACAAGAAAAAGTCGGAAGATTTTAATTTTGTAAAACGTATGTCATAAATATGCACAGTGTTGAAATTGACAGAGAAAGAAGATAGCTGCACTACAAGAAAAACAACAATGTCAGATTAAAAGGATTGTTAAATGACAAATTAAAACTAGTGTCATTTATGGAAAAAAAAAAGTAGTCATATTTAAGAAAAAGTAATATTGGATAATCAATACAAATGTACTCAATCTCTTAATGCGACTGACTCATAACCGTGTCTTGCTTCTTGACCAGAAAGAACGTTTTCTTTAACTATTACAACTTCATATCGGCAATCTTTCAATGTTACACTCTCAAGATTACAACTTTATTCTCATAACGTGGCTTTTTTTTCTTTGTGGCCCTAAATATGTATAAATGCATCCCTGTTTCAGTCACAGGCAAAAGGTCACTCATTTCTCTTACATTGTGTTCCTTTTGGCAACAAAGACATACTGGCACAAGCTGCGCAAATTAAAATAAAAACTGGCAAAATTTGAGGCTCCTAATATCAAGACGGTGTCATATGTTTATATAGACAGTATAATATATAAGCTTCTAAAAATAAATGTCATCTCTGTCCAATTTTGTAGTGGCTGTAATACAGAAGTAGCAGCGACTGTGACTCCAAAAAAAGCAAAAAAAAAAAAAAAACGTAATAAACACCTCTAGTGTAATTACACAAAAGTATTGTTTAAAAGGCAAAACGTCCTGCATGTCTTCACCCCCTTAAAATTGTCATTTTGTTTGCATTTGTTGTTGTCTTAATCATCTCCTCGTGATGCAAATGGTTACATTTTTTGTGTTTCCTGAAAAATCTGAAAAAATGACAGGCGATTTTTTTTTTCAAGAAGGCGTCGATGTGATTCAGTACAATTCATACTTGCATGTGTAAATCTGTGTACGAGGGTTAGTAAAGCTCTGCCGCTCAGATAAAGGCCATCCCGAGATGTACATCCACAGTGTAAACGTTACTTGAAGTAATAATGCTATGAGGAGGCCAGCTGAATGACAAGGCACCATGCTAAGCGGCTGCCGATCCTCCCTGCCCGTGTACCGGAATGTGGCGGCTGTTTTGTTTTTTTGTTGTTGTCAGAACGACACTATGTAGTGTGAGAGTTAGAGGGAAACATGTAGAGGACGTCATATTTCCAAGTGGGTGGGAACCTTTTTTTGGAGGGAAGAGAGAAAGAAAAAAAAAAACATCAAAAGTAGACTGAATGTTTTGGGGAAACGACAGCAACCCTGACTCTGTGGTCTATGGAGGGATGCACGAGGTCCATGCAGGTTTGCAAATAATCCCAAGTCTCACAGTGATTCAATGCCAAAAGGTAATCCCATTTGGGCGCGTAGTCCTGCGTGATATTAATTTCCCACGAGGATGAAATCAGTCAAGTTGCGTCTAAACATTCAAGAGACCAGGATCCGGAACGCCAAGGTTTCCATTCTGAGTGACCGCGTCAGGTAAAATGTTGTTGTTGACAGGAGCGGTGGCGGCAGCGTTGCTCGCTCGCGCCAACACGTAGGCGGCCATGGTCTCCGCCGACTCGGACGACGGCAAGAAGGAACTAGCGGGCGAAGGTCGCGCTCCCTGGGGCGGCGGCGGTTGAGGCTGGCCGCCCTCGGGGCCGTCGCTCGAGCGCTTGGACGAGTCGTCCGAGTCCAGGTGCGCGAGCTTTTCCATCCAGACGCGGAAGCGCTCTTCCGTCTGGCGCTGCATGACGGCGAAGCGCGTCATGGCCTCCTCCAGCACGCTGCTGATGCCGTTCCTGTCCCACGCGCCGCTGTCCAGCAGCCCGTGAATGTGGGCGCCCACTCTGGATCTCTCCGATGCACGTCTGAAGCCAGCTTGAAAGACATTGAGGCCAAGGCTTAAGAACATACAGTGGCAGTGGATTCATGCTTCTTGAGTGGACTTTTTTTTTTTTTTTTGGGTGTTACAAAAGAGAGAATGGACACTTTTTGCGCTCTTGTTTTACGTGCAGATCAGAACTCGTTCATGCTGATGGACTACATCATGCAGTCTGTTTGAAGATGTTGAATAATACTGAAATGGTTGACATCTTCCCTTCATACGGATCCCCGATGGTGGGTTTTGGAGGGCCCGTTTTGTGGCATGTGTGCTAACCTGTGAGACTTGGACGCAAACGGGGGGCCGTCTAACGTAAGGTTACAAGAGGACGAAAACAACTGTTGGGGCGAGAAAAATTGAAAGGGGAGGGGGGAATAAAATAGCGTCATATCCCATGCCAAGTTCAAAGATCACTCAAGAACTAACATCGACATCATGTAATTAAAGCGAAAAGTGGTCATAAGCGACCATAAAAATCCTTTATATCATGTCACTACAACCACAGTTACCAAGACTTCCAGAGTTACACCTGTATATTATCTATGGAAATAAACACCCTTACCAAAGAGTAAAAGCACAACTAGGCACCATTTTTGGACACTCTACATTCCACTGGACAGGTAAAAACTATTTCCGCAAACAGTGGCCTCTGCTCCGAGACATGCCCCCAATCAAGCGTCCCACCTCAAGCAGACGCCATCTTTAAATCATAGGCAGGGCCACTTTTTGTGTTGTGGTTGACCCGATCTTCAAAATGGCAGATGTGGCATCGGCAAAACTGAAGCTGAGGGTGTAATTTTATTTAGGAGAAAGCCAAAGTACAGGCAAACAACATGACTCACTAGAAGACAGACCGGGTTCAAGTAGAAACCAACAGTGGTATCTTGACTCACGGGTATAAATTGTTCCGTGACCAAGCTCATAACTCTTTTACCTGTACATGTAAGCTATTTTCCCAGTTGAAATGAATTGAAATGCCATTCATCAGTTTGATACGTTCAAACATTTAATAGATAAATAATAAATAAATTGTTGCGAAAAACAAGGAGAAAATTAATAATTAAACTGGACTTATAAAATGTAATACTGTACATATGGTAGTATCCGTGCACTGGATGTGTACTTTTAAGGGGTGTGGTCTAGAAAGTGAAGTCAACAGCTTTCGTGAGCGTAGGACTTGGGTGATTATTTGATCGGGAACCGTAACAAATTTCAGGTCGTTCGCTGGCGATCAGCTGTGTTCATGTTTAGTTGATGATGCGGCAGAAATAAGTGTGCGGCAACCGCCAATCAGAGTGAACCTTTTCCCGCTCTACTTTTGTTTGCAAGTTGAAGCAAACAGAAGGTGTAAGTGGTAAGCCAAAAAACAAACGTTCAGCTAAAAAGGTGTAAGTGGTAAGCCAAAAAACAAACGTTCAGCTAAATGCGGAGCTTATGGCAGCGAAATCGATGGGCGTTAACTTCCGAGGATTTCGCTATTTTGACGAGAGAAGTTTCTCAACAGTGGTTGTTTGGTGGTAGCTCCAAAAATCACACGGAGCCAATTAAGACGACGTATAAGAAGATATGTCAGTGGGCAACACAACCAACCCGTTCAGTCATTGGACAAAGTAACACCACCCAAATGCTGATGTGGAAAGCGTGAAAATGAAAGCGGAGTCTGCACAGACGCCACATGTAGCATTAGCCGTTTCGTCTTCTGCCCTACTTTCAAATTAAGGTAGCACTCTACATTATATGCAAGGTATACACCCCACCATGCAAATAAACACTGTAGCTCTAACGGGTACCTCTCTGCAGTTGAGCAAATAAAATAAAGCCATGGCTGCTAGCTACTACGTGAGGAAATATGGGAACTTGGTAGGAGTACAATGTACACAAAACGCAAAGACAAAAAAAGAAAATATATGACACCGTACAACCGGCCACCTTGATGACACTCATATTAACCAACGTAAGTGACCTTAAAATGAACCCATTAACACCATTCCACCAGCACTCCAAGGCCAAACAAGGTTTTTGGCGTTAAGACTCACGATGAACTCACACAAGCAAGCAGCGTCTATTTACAGCAAACGACTCGCTCGCTCAACTGTTGCTTCCAAGAAATGAAGACCCCCGAGGCGTGGACGCAGCATGCACGGTGTTTTTGACGACCAATGTCCGACGGAACATTGCGTCAGGACAAATGAATGGGCGCAACCTTCTAGCGGGGGTAGACTGGATGCCATGATGTAAGTGAGGAAAGACAACAGGTGACTGATCAAATCAAAAAGACAATGCTTGCTTTTCATGAACGCTGTGACATGTCTTCACGAGTTATGGAGTATGAGAAATGTTCACATCATGCACACCACTTCCTCGCTATACTTTTACTTGAGGCCAGGGGTGAGCAAAGTATGGCCCGTCGCTCCATAATCTGGAGAGCATTTATAACATCTGTAATATCGTTGCATTTATAGCCAATTGTAATATTAAAACCTGTTTCTCAGTGATTTACAAAGTGTAGTATGTGGGCTCTCTCTAATGGTCTGCAAAAGAACATTTAAAATATGTTTACAATAATTTAAATAATATGTTAACACTCTTATCTATAGTGTGTGAAATTTGCAAGATATTTATTTTTCCTTGACAGGGAGATTAAAGATGAACTGTGGCACTTGAGCTCAAAGGTTTGCCCACCCCTGAGATAAACTCTACTGGTGGGTATGTGGATTTACCTGGAATATCTGTCTTGATTGTCTTGCTGCCTCCGGAAGTGTCGTCATCGTCGTCGTCAGAGGAACTGGTGCTGGAGTCGCATGTAAGCTCGCTGTCGCTGGTACTGCTGTCCTGCAGCAGGTTGTATTTCTTCCGCGCCGCCGCCTCGCGCTTCTGCCGAAGCAAGCGCATGCGCTCCTTGTGTTTCTGGCTGCGGTGGCCCTTCGCCTTGGCCTGCTTGCCGTTGATCTGCTTCTCTGGCCCAGCCACTCCCGCCGCCGCGGGCTGACAGCGGTTCTTTTTCGCCGCCATCGCGTTGGGCGGCGCTTCGCTCTCCGAACGCGACCGCCGGGATTTCCTCCCACTGGGTTGCCGATCGGCGTCCTTGCCGGGCTCGGCTTCCATTTTGGTTTCCGTTTCCTCTCCGGCGCCTTCGGCCCCCGAGGAGAGCGTGTCCGAGTCTGCCAGATGGCCGCTAGACGAGGGGGAGAGCATGCACGGATTGGAGGAGTCGCTCTCGTAGATGTGACCAGAGGCCGGTTTCTCGCTCCCCGTGGAAGCCTGCTGCGACTCGGGGGAGTCTCTGCGGAGCTCCTTCATCAAACAAGGCATTGAGAGGAGACTCTGCTCACCCTCCGTGTGCAACGGGCTGTCATCCTCTTTTTCTCTTGGTGGGGAGCTGGTACTCGTGGTGGTCTCGGTTTTTAGATGTTCATCTTGGACAGACGTGGCGGCTGAATGTGCTTCGTCGAGGCGCTCTGAGAGACACTCTGCATCAACAAATTCCTCTGCCTTCACTGAATCAGACATCTTCATGCTAGTTCAGCAAAATGCCCTATGGTCCAACAAATGTGGACCAAGGTGCCTCGACAGGCCCTCACCTTCAAAAGGAGAAAGAGATTTTGTCAATATCAATGCTGTTAGCACCTTGCTGTTCAACATAACGTACGTCAAGTGTCCAATTAAAGCAAAAGAGTTATTTGAATTTTAAAAAATATTCATGCGTCATAAAAATAATACTCCAAACAACAAATTGACTTTTGAGTTGTAGCGGTATAAATTGAAATCAATCTCGGTTTTGAAATTCTCATGAGTCGTCTGCATGTGAATAACTGTCGGTGTATATTTGTAAATGCCCGCTAAGTCTTCCCAAGTCCACATTAAGCCCGGCGAGTAACCTGAGACATCTACTTGTGCCAGAATGAATGACTTAGCTAGTTGATGCTCGTTGCGGCTCGCTGGCCAGCTAGCCAACTACCAAGAGGCTAACGATGGTTAGCGCTTGGAGGCTGGAGGATACGCAAAGAAAGCTAGACTCAACTTCAAAGCTGCACACGAACTTGACAAAAGGAAAAGTAGTCACGGAAAATATAGATAGTGCAAGGCTACTGTATAACGTAGCAGCCGCATCCTAAAATGTAACCGACGAGTTCCAAACGAGATCATAGCTGCAGCCAACTTAGCTCAGGGAAGCTAACTTAGCAACCGACTGCGACTGTTACTTACCACGGTGTTAACGAGCTCCTTTACCCGGCGCCAGACTCCTCAACATCTTCGTACGTTTGTTCTCTCTACGAGCCACGAAGCACTGTTCATGAAATACTAACAAAAACTGTGAACCCTAGGCGGGTATGAATGTATTTTGTGGCGCAATGCGCTCGCCCGTTCGCGAGCAGTCTGGTGATGTAGCATTTAGCCGTTAGCTAAATGTTTATTTTAAAATGTCTGCGTCGGCCTCACAAAGCAAGAACGTCACGTCCCGGCCGCTACGGGGGAGACAGCGCCCTCATACGTCTGGAGTCACACATTGCAGCTATACAGTCTTGAAAGTTGCGCCGAAAACACATTGTGGCCTTTTTGTTAGACATTGCTGAGAAAAATAAATAAACAAACAAATAATTACATTATGTGACACCCCCCGTGCAAAAGGATCTCTTGCATAAAAAGTCAGATTCAAAGATGCACAAAACAGCTGAACTAACCGAGTGCAAGAACACTTTTTTACGCATGCTTAATCACATATTTTAAAATTATACTATTATGTTTGTCCTGCATGTCATGGGAAGCGCTTTTGAGCAATGTCTGTAAACTGTTTTTTGTTTCAAAATTTAATCCAGGGTCACTCCAAGTGTGGGCGCAAGCCACAAAGTTGTCAGTTTTATTTGCAAAGATTTTCATCGATTGTCTTCAAATACGCATAAAGTATTTCAAAACAAACCTCTGAATTCTCATAAATCATAACAGGAATCCATCTAAGCACATGCCTGGTGCTGGTCATCATCTGTCTGTCTTTACCGACCTACATCGCCCCCAAGATGGCCAACAGTTGTACCGCACCCGTGTTGACTGGAAGACTCTGCTCTCTCGTCCCCATAGAGACAGCTTCTATTCGTTTATAACCCCCCTCCCCTCCCACCCCCACTCCCACTCCCCCTCAGCAGCAGTGATGCCAGCGAATTTGAATTAGCGGCGTTTGGACATTAGTTGTGCCTTTCCCTCGAATACCGACCTCGCGTGGTTTGCCAAACGGATTTGGTTTCATTTATTACCGTCGGATTAACCGGCGTTATCCTGAGAAGCCGGAGAGATTTGTGTCGCGCTGGGCGGGGAGGAGTAGTGCTCGGAGGAGTCTTTCGTCTCCTCCGTCATCTCACCACTCGCCCCAGACAGCCAGTATGCTCCTGTAACAACCACAGGCGGATACGAGCGCGGAGACGGAGCCAATGTGCCCGTAAAGGTGAGCTGCTGCTGCTGCTTCTTTTAGGGGGCCTTGAAATCATGTCGGTCATTCGCAGCCTTTCCACCGGTCAACCTGTCTTGAGACGGCTAATGACAGCAACATGCTAACTGCGCATCAATGAAGCTAATAAATCACAATACATTTCAATTTTTAACGGTGCCAATTTTCCTATTATTGAGACGAAGCCACCGCCAGCTGGTCAGAGTTTGAAAAAATCCCGTTATTTTTTGGTAATTTTGATACATTTTTAACAATACCAGACAGGCCTTTTGCTGGTGTGTGTTCTGATTACGTCACGCCCTCACCTGCACACAGTGGACAGTAAAGCCATTATTTATATTAATCACATTATTATTATTATTTAATCGTAACGGTGTAACTGTGGACGAGTTGTTTGCACATTCACCTCACGAATATTGACATAGTTGTACAAATGTAACTTTAAATCAGATTCTTAAGTGGTGTAGTTTCCGGGAGAATTAGCTGAAAATTTGTTTGCCTAAAAAATGTTGCGCTCTGGTCCACAATTTTAAAGAAAATCTGAGATAAACGGAAAATTCTTGGGTGGTTTCACATATTGATTTGTTTGACCTACACAGTACACACACTGGCTTGGATGTTAGGAACATAGTTAAATACAGTGATTAAGCCATTCACCAATTAAATAAATAAATAAATAAATACCACTGACTGAAAAGTGACCTAGCAGTTAGCACATTCATCTCAGTTCTAGGTTGAGGGTTTAAAATATTCTTGTGTGGAGTGTTCTCTCATTCCAAAACACGCATATTAGGTCCATTGAAGACTCAAAATTATCCTTAGTGTGAATGTGAATGGTTGTATGTATATGTGACTTGTGATTTGACTTGGAGAAACCCTTTTCCAATTGGCTGGCAGGTTTGAGTTAGAAATGTCCACCAAAAGGATCATAATTAATTCCGAGGTGTTCTCAAGTCAACACTGTGTCACTTGTCCTAAAAATAGATTTAAATAGCGTAAATGGTGCAGTATGTGCCATAGAATAGGTTGTTAACTTTACTAATAAATTGCTTTTTTTCTTGAATTTATTTTTTATGGAGAATTTTAGAGTGTACATTCCTCTATTTTTATTTTTTTTATTTTTTATTTTTAGAAAATTCCACAAAGTTGTGAGTACCAGCCACATTGGTAGTAAGTCCACCTCTGGATACAGCTCTCATTGTATATTATATTATTGTTTGTAAATTGTTTATAATAACACCACATTGTAATTTATATTTGTAATTGTTTCAGCATGGACGTGGAGGTGAGTGCCGGACAGGGGGGCAGCACCAGGAGGAGAGCAGCGGAAGATGTTGATGTAGGAGGAGGAGGCGTGGAAGTTCTGGTGGTACCGCAGGACCTGTACGACTCTGCCAGGGCCAAAATAGAAGCAAATCTCAGATGGCTGCTGGCCAAAGCTTATGGCATTGGTGAGACGTCCTCCTGTGCTTTCGCTGCTCTGGCTTTTTATGCTCACAATGGCATGGCATGTGATTGCATTATTTCGCAATTTACTGGATTATAAGACATGATCGTTGAACCTGATAAATAGCCTTGACTCAGCGGATATGACAGGCCCACCACATTGGTTTGGTGTAGAGAAAGATAAAAAAACCACAACAGATAATGGACTCAAATGGACCATTTGCCTTTGATTAGCTTTGAAATATACATTCAGCTATGTATTTTCTATAGGACTTGTTTTCATTATTGTATGAAGTTAGTTGCCAGTCAATTGTAAGGCACACATTGCCAAAAAAAAATAAAAAATTACACTTACACTATATTCACACTTGTAAACAATTTAGAGCCTGCAATAAACTGAAGCTGAGCTTTGGCGAGAGAAATGTGGTACACCTCACTCAGGTGCAAGAGGCCGTTGTGGGATGGAACACAGATGACTCCCGGCCAATTGAAGTGGCTCCCCTCATTCCAATTAAAATCAGGGCGGCGCACATAGTCCTTGAAATTGCGGAATCAGAAATGTAATCGCTGAGATGTGCGCATGAGATCGGTGCCCGCAATGTGCATTTATGTGAGATTTTTTATTTTGTTTTGTTTTTAGCAGCGACACGAGTGTTGGCCGGTGTAAATATTTTTCAAAGAAAGTGAATTTAATCTAGTGCTAACAAAGCTACAGTAGGGTCTTAACGCTGTGGGCAGAGATTCATGCACGCCTCTCGTGATGTGCCAAAAGCTTTTATACACAGGTCAGTAGCCTCGCAAGCACCACTCCCTGCACTGAGACTGCTCCACATCGCCAGGCTGTGTGCTCATATATGGAAACTACCCCTTCCCTTCGAAGTGGGTTTTTGTGTCACTCTGTGTGACGGGGGATTGTGAGCTTTGGGTCAATCATCAGTCATTAAAAAAAAAAAAAACTCCGACTGACTTCTAGTGCTTCCTGGGTTTCTAGACTTTCTATGCAACCTTGCGTATACGTCTCCTAACGTCACCTTACTAAAGATGATTTAGTTTTCAGTCATCACTGTTGTAAATATCCTGACTGGTCACATTCCATTACAAGGCCCACTCTTGTTTGCCAGGGCGCAGATCAGATGCACTTTAATAAACACAACCCCCTGCAGAGCATCCTTTAATCTGATTGGTTCATCCTGGCGTCAGCTATGTCGGCAGCACAGAGGAACAACTTCCCTTGTTTTCCTTCTTTCGTCACCCGATCTATGGAGTGTGCGAAAATTAGTATCTCAGAATCCAACAGCGGCTACGACACACGCTATTTTTTTAACTTTGTACTTTGTTTGATGAGCAAAACAGTTGCAGATGGAAATCAAAACCCATGAAATCAGTTTCCTCATTAGGCATGTAAGCATGTTTAGTGTGCGGAAGCCAAAACACTCTCAATAAATTAAGAAGCAAACACTCTACTGTGCTGTCCTTCTGTATTAGTGAGAATGTCACATGTTTAAGTGATTAATGGGATTGGAAGTGAAGCCACACACCTGCTTGATTAGGCCGAGCATTCTTAATCTGAACAATATAGTTTTAGTATATTTCTAATGTATTCTCATTCAATTTCCAGGTATGAGCAACCAGGATTTTTTTTTTTATACTCCATTCCTCACAGACAAGCACCCATTACAAAACACAAACCAGTGATCTTGGGGGCTTTAAACAAGACTGACATTCCCATCACCATCTCCATGGAAACCAGAAGGGGCATTGAGAGGACAGCTGAGGCTGCGGAAGCGGCAGAGCAAAGGAAAGTGGGCTGCACAGGGGCCAATACAAGTTCCGATGCCCTCAATTTTTTTTTTAGCATTTTGTCAAATAGTGCTTGACTGCTTGAAAAAAAAAAAATCAGTCTCGCCCCAAATTGATGCCTCATTCCCTCATTCTAAGATACTTTTCCCCCCCCACCTTGCTGTCCTGTGTGTAAATAAGCTCAAATCAAAACTCAGCATCTTTGTAAAAGAGTCGTTTAACTTGTGTTTAATATCACGACACTATTGACTGCCTGTCCACGTGCCTACCAACAAAGTTAGCGTGGATTAGCGTCTTCAAGGTGTACTAAAATAGCTTCCCCACGTCCTGGTGCACGAGCAGGGACAACCAGGCAGGCCGGCACAACATCAGCTTCGTAATCACCGCTAAGTCTTGTTAGCTTATTGGTTCAAAGACTGCCAGGGTTACTGCTTTGCCTTGATGTTTTCCTCCTCGCACCTTAGCCTGTCAAAGGTATTAGCTTCCATCGCATCCCAGCAGGCTCTGTGTTACGTAACACGAACGGCAATTGATTTGATCAACGAATAATGAACGCATGTTTCTTACCGCCAGACCACATCCCCGAGGACCTGAAGGACCCCTTCTACACAGACCAGTATGAGCAGGAGCACATCAAGCCCCATGTCATTCGCCTGCTGCTGTCCGGAGAGATCTACTGCCGCGTGTGCGGACTCATCCTCCGAGCGGAGCAAGCCGCCTCGCTGCGAAGCCATCAGTCCGTGCTCCAGGTCTTGTCCGCCAGGGGGGTGCAAGTGCGCGACTCGGACAAGGTGCACGTCTCCGCTCTGGATCTCGGCTCGACCCCTGTCAAGATGGTGTGTGGAGGTTTATTCTCGGGGCTGGGAATGTCATGTTTTCTCTTATTATGGATGGACTTTTATTGTGTGTGTAGAGTTGCCACATGCACCTGATCGATGCCCTCATGATGGCCTACACGATGGAGATGATCAGCGTGGAGAAGGTTGTATCCAGTGTTAAGCGATTCTCCAACTTCAGTGCCTCCAAGGAGCGTCCGTTGGACCTGGAAGATGCCATGGTCCTTTGGATCAACATGGTAAAAAGGAGACGGAGGAAAAAAAAAAGCTGTTGTGCTCGCTCGCATTTATGGGTTGATTTTTATTGTGTTGGTCAACTAAAGGTGAACACAAAGATGAGAGCTATCTCCGAAAAAGAGATGAAGATGAAGCAGCATCTGCTGGACTCACCAAACCATCAGAAGGTAAGCTTTTTCACTATGCAGTTCTCTTGGGTTGACGGATGGAACATTCTAGTCAGCGTAAATAAAGAAACTCGGCTGGTGAACACAATAAGCAAGCAGTCAACATTTGTTTTGTTTCTGGGAAAGTATAGACAATTTTAAGTTCGGCTTTACGTAAATGGTTACTTGATTCCTCTAGCTGCAGCCCTACACAGGACGTCACATGATGCTTTTACAGACAACCAATAATGAGGCCTTTGATCGAGAGAAGTGTAAATTGCTTATTAGGATAATACGGTCTGACGAGCGCTTGCAGATCACAGATCTTCACACAGTGTAAAGGAGCTATCCACCACATTCCCACCAGTTCACAAGACCATGTTTGACCAACCACATCGGATCATTTATTAACATGTACTACCATCAGCTCGAACCTTCCCACTTGTCTCAGACTATGTTCACACCGCAGGGTATGATGCCCAATTCAGATTTATTGTTAAATCCGATCATTTTACGTAGTCGTTCCCATTCCAACATCAAATGTAACTTCTAATGTTGCGCATTTTTAACAATTTCAATGATTTTCCCCCCATATATTTATCAGTTGCAAAGCATCTTTATTTCACTTATTTTAAAAAATTATAGTTGCGCATTTTTAACAATTTCAATGATTTTGTGCTTCAATTGTCCCCCCCCATATATAAGCATCTTTATTTCACCATTGACTTAAGAAAAAAAAAAATGATTTGCACTGTTTAGATTGGCATGAAAAAATCTGATCGTACCTGTCACGTAGTGGCAAAAAAAAAAAATCCTAATTGACCTGCAGTATGAACATAGCCTTAATTCTGTCTCCATGGCAACAAAGGATAACATGAGTCTGTTATCTGACTCATGTGTGCTGCTTTTCCTGTTTGTGTCTCCCCCAACCACCCAAAATATCTTACCCTTGTGCCTCTTGGATGCTAGTCTCCCTCCAAATGGTACTGGAAGCTGGTACCCGTAAGTGTGATTACAAACAGCCTCATATATATACATGTGTCTTTGTGACGTGTATTGCGCAACACTTTGAACTGTCAAGTCTTCGGATGATCGGAGCGATTTTTTTGTATCTTACATATTTATCAAATGTGAGGGTCCCCCATGAAAAAAATTCGGTGACCTGACGATTTGCACACAAAGAACTATTGCTATTGTTCAAATGTGGCCTTATTATTGGTATGCGTGTAACCCACTTAACTCAGAGAGGATGTTGCTTCCCCGAAGTAGCCACAAGCTCCACTCAATCCACATTTGCATCCATCCGTTTACACTTCTTTTTGTTTCACATTTGTCATTCTTCATCATCATCATTTTTTTTTTTTTTGTGAACCCTCTGCCAAATGCTTTCCCCCCATGTAAACGTAACTCATTTTGCTCACAAAGAGGTGGCCTGCCTGGAGATGCTCGTCACCTATCATGCATGTGTGGACCCCACCCAGTCATCTCTCTCCTCTTTCCCCACCAGCCTGACATATTGCATGCGCTGGCCCATTGTCTGTTGGAGCCTGTGGAGTTCTCTCGCGTGGTAATGTACCCAAACAATCATCAGATAGATAAGAGTGGATAGAGTAGATAGATAGATGCACAAATATTTTTTTTTTGTTTGACAAGAAGTGCATATTTTCAGTAACATAGTTCCTTGTTTTAGAGAATAAAAGGCAATAAAATGTGCAATATTGTGGCTGTTCAGGTACGCTATCGCAGGGATCACCTCTCAGGTCGGACACTTCAGCACTTCTCCCTGGTGGACGACCTGTGCAAAGATGTGTGCGACGGTGCTGCTCTCCTGGCCCTAATCCATTTCTATTGCCCCGAACTCATCAGGCTTGAAAGTATACTTGAAACTATTATCCCCAGCAGCGATTTTTTTTTTTCAAGATGTTGTATGTCAACAATGGTCCATTTATCTTAAATGCAGATATTTGCCTGAAGGACGTCGCGTCTATAGCCGACAGCATGTACAACATCCACCTGCTGAAGGAGTTTGCAAATGAATACCTGAACAAGTGCTTCTATCTGAAGCCCGAGGACATGCTGTATTGTCCTCCAGTGCTGAGGGTGAGACAATAACACACACAAAAACATCACCGGAGTTTGCACGTGTTATGGAAGACCTGAAAAACAGTTCATGATATTTCCAGTTGCGGGTGGATATATGGCAGATGCAGCTATATTTTTCAGATTGTCCTACTAACCTTTTTTTTTTTTGCTTCCTCTTGCAGAATAATATGATGGTGTTCATCGCCGAGCTCTTTTGGTGGTTTGAGATTGTGAAGCCCGACTTTGTACAGCCCAGGGACCTGAAGGAAATCAGAGATGGTAAAACGTACTCTCTGAATGAATTCTAAGGCCATTTAAGTGGTGTTTCATAAACTAAGGCGTATGCTACATTTTTACAGCAAGAATACTGCTGCAGTCTAAGACCTCTCGATCCCACACGGCCCTCGATGTTAACAAACCTGGTTTCCCGACTACACAAAGCGCTTCAAGCCCGGACTTTAGGTACAGCTTGTTTCCAAACTGACTGGTTTATCTCTCATTTGTTGGTATCACTTCATAACTCCTTTTATTTAGAACGATTTTGCTTTTCTCTGACAGCACTATACCAAGCACTTCCAGCTCTCCTCACTCGTTAGTGCCTCTAAGATGGAGACGACAAAGGGGAGTCGAAAACGATGCTACAGGTAATGTAAGGTAGTGTCCTGCAGATGTGTATTTAGACCAGGGATGGGCTACTTAAATGATACAGTCTTGGGAATTGGGGCGCTCTGAGTGTTGGCTGCCACCTTGTGGTGAACACCGGTTTTGCAACATTTTTTATTTTTTTAAATAATTGACCACGCCAAGTGGAGGAGCAGGCGGCCAGTTGCCCATCCCTGATTTAGACGTTATAGAATTATGTTATGGTAACGTAAGATTCATGTTGTCTTTTTACCTTAGTGAGGAATCAGTGTAGCTCTCTGACACATAAAGATGAGAAGCCTCAGGGTTTGTCACAAGTTTGGCCAGAGAGGAGGCAGAGGTAAGCTGTTTTGCTCTCAGCACACTTCATTAAGTACATCTGCAGTTTGTTCCAGTATAGGATTTCTATCAAGAATTTATATACTGATCTTGTAACCCTCCCCAGGCCTTTATCCCAGCCGGCACCCTACGCCTTGCATTTCCCCAATCAGGAGGACGACGCAGACAATGTTAATTTGCTTCGCTCCATCAGCAAAGACAGCTTGGCCGCTAGTATTTTGACACCCAGCCACATGCTCGTGGGTTCAGCTCGCCCGCTGCATCAACACAAATTGAGGGGGCAAAACCTCCTCAGCCACATTCGCATTGAAGACGAGGAGGAGATCTTAGAGGAGGAAGAGCTGGTCGCTGTATTACACCCCGCTGCTTTCCCCCGACGGCCACTTAGGAGTGACATGGAGCTTGATGAATTGGAAATCCCCCACACGGCCTCACCCCGCAGGGTCTCCGACACTGTCAATATGGACATCTTAACCCCAAACTTGCAGGTGGACAGCTACTACCTTGAGCCTCTGATGCCTGCCATCCCAAAGCCAGCCAAAGAAAAGAGCGTCAGCTTAAACAAGGAGGAGGAGAGCGGGGAGAGTCGCTGCAGGTTATCTGGTGTGAAAACAGCCACGGATATTCCACACAAATCACACCGGAAGTCACCATTGTCTGAATGTGGTCAATTTAACTTTAAACCCATTCCTGTGGTGAAATCCGGCTTGACACACACTTCACTTTCTGAAAAGACACAATCGCAAGGCTTCTTCCTTCACTTGGAGTCTGACTGTCACAGTCATCTTTCCTCTGATGCAGAAGTAGGACAGGACTCTGACTCGGACATTGCCGATTTTGAGGACGATGACGATGACGTGGACCTGATTGAGCCGAGCAGCGGGAAAGGGATTGGCTTACTGCGAGAATTCTCAGAAGTGGAGTCTTTTAAGCTGAGAGAAGACTTGAAGGTGAGCGAGCGAGATGACAAGGAAGACTGGAGTGGACGCTCCAGCCCCTGCCTCAGTACCGCCTCCTACGCTAGCAGCTGCAGTGCTTCGGGCAGCGCCGGTGTCAGGATGACCAACTTTGCCGAAAGGAAGCTGCTTAAGCTCAGCCTCCGTGACGGCTACTCCAGTACTAGCAGTTCCCAGAAGACGACGCCTGACCACTCTGAGATTACTCCTTCCTCTCCGTGGCAACTGAAGACGGAAGGTCACCCCGGATGGCCGGGGAAAGACCCTACGTCTGCTGCGAGGAAGATGGCGAGTCCTCCAGTAGTGCCTTCAGAGCTGCTGCAGCTCCACATGCAGCTAGAAGAGCAAAGACGCGCTATCGAGTACCAGAAGAAGAAGATGGAGACCACGTCGGCGCGGCAGCGACTGAAACTCGGCAAAGCTGCGTTCTTGAACATTGTGAAGAAGGGCGAAGGGAGGAGCGACACACTCCCTCTTCCGCTCAAACATTCGCCTTGCATCGAACTGTCTGGTGCCCAGAAGGCAAAGAGTCCCTGTAAGGACGACTCATGCCTTGAGGTTTTAAAGGTGCAGGCAGGTCGAGACAACCGGTTAAACGCCTCGACTCAGGATTGTGCCTCTGAGTCGGATGTAAGCGACCGCTCCCGCTCCATAGACCTCCTCAACGAGGCCATCAGCGTTATCCAGCAGCAGATGACACAGTTGTCATTGCAGCAAGACCTGCTGATGAAGAAGAATGTAGCCTCATCTTTGGACTCAAAAGAGCCAGAGCCAGACCCAAAACCCACGCCACAGTCCCCCGCCTCAGACCCGAGATCTTTTGCCGTCCACTTTGACAGCAGTTCTGCCCCCACCCGCCGTCCTCCCAAGCTGAGCTCCAGCCAGCGAAGCAAAGCCACCGAGCCGAAGCACAAGAATGGCAAGGTGCTTGGCACTGAAGCTGTAACCTCTCCCAAGGAAAACACTGGTGCGGGATGCCAGGATGCTGAGAGTTCCAGGGTGGATCGAAACTTCCGAAGACGTACAACCTTCAGAATCCAAAACGATCAAGGCGGCGCCAGAGAGGAAAGCGACCTTTCTCTTGTCAACGCTCAGTCCGAGGACACGACGGCCTCTGACTCTTCCATCACTCCGTCACGCTGCACAGAAGATGATGAGGTTGACATCTCGGGGACAGAATATGCGAGTGGAGACGACAGCGCCAAAGGAAAAGGTCTGCTGATCGAGGTTGACCTGACAGAGCTGAAGGACCCTGTGGAGGGTGCGAGCACCAACACCACAGGCGGCGACCAGAAGAATGTGCTGGGCTTCTTCTTTAAGGTAACGTTCAGATCCTCTGCTTGGCTCAATTTTACCCAAATTTCTGGGTTGTTTTGAACCATAAAACAAAAAAAGGGTCTTCTATACAAAACAAATCATAAAGTTGGGTCAGATCCTCTACTTGGGTTAATTTGATCCTACTTTGGGTAAAAAATTGGGCCATTTTGTAAAAAACAACCCAAGCAATTGGGTCAGATAAAGTCGATTGGTATTGATTTCTATTTCAAAAATCTTACAGAATAGCGTCAAATAATAATGTAAGAAAAAATGAATAATTATTCTGTCTCAATTTACTCACCAATTTACTAACTCCCAGCCTATTAGCAATTTGCTATTCACCTGTTCAGCTTTTTCTCTTCAGTAGTAATTGGTATCAAGGAAGTATCTTGAAGTGATATTTTGTTTATCGAAAATGATGCATGTCTTCTTATTATTGCTTGACAATTGGTATTTTTATTGGTTGTGAGGGCGACATAAACATGGCATCCTCGACCTTTTGGTGGATTTTCTCAAAATATAATCTTTCGATGTATCTTCTGCCATCTAGTGGAAGAACATTGAATTGTTCTGTCAGTCATTAAATGTCACGGACATTGATAAATAACTATAGATACATTATTTGTAGCAAATAAATAATTCCCAGACCAATTAAATGAAACTAGCAGCACACCTGATGATCTTTGATGGCACACTCATGTGCCACGTCACAGTGGTCGTATCACTTATGGTTAACACACTAACTCCATCTACTTATTTTCCAGGATGACGAGAAGGCCGAGGATGAGATGGCCAAACGTCGCGCTGCCTTCATGCTCAAACAGCAGCGCAAAGCCGAGGAGGCCAGGGTACGCAAGCAGCAGCAAGAAGCAGACAGCGAGCTCAAGCGTGACGAGGCCCGGTACGCTTCTGCATTAAAATCACAAAATCCAGCGTTTTTGCAGGAAATGCTTAGTTAGCTACTCTCTCTTGCAGGCGTAAGGCGGAGGAGGACCGGGTTCGTAAAGAGGAGGAAAAGGCCAGACGAGAGCTGATAAAGCAGGAGTACCTGCGGCGGAAGCAGCAGGCGTTGTTGGAAGAGCAAGGTCAGGTTAAGCCGAAGCCCAGGTTCAAATCCCGCAAAAATAGACCCAAATCACTGCACCGTGGCGAGTTCAGCAGCCCCAGTAAAGGATCCACCACACGTATGTAGCATGCCTGATTACATACTGTAGTAGTGTGTTAAACACGGACATAGATTATATAAATATCATTACTACTTTTAGCTGATTTGAGCTGCAGCCTTCGAGGATCAACATTGTCGTTGGCCACAGAGGCAGACAGCATCATCTCTGGAGAGATGGAGTCGCAGAGGTGAGATGCCAATTTTGGCCACTAGGACTGTGTTCACAAACAAGGCCTAAAGATTTACATTGTATGGCTCAAGCAGGGATGTGATTTTTCCGCTAATTTGCGGAATTCCGCTTTTTTTATCTCCCCCCCAAAAAAAAAAATCGATTTTTTTTTTTTTTTTTTGTAGTTCATTGTGTATGCACATGACTCCGACAGATAACATCTTCTGCTATAACAAAGACATTTGTGGTATGCTCTAATATGAGTTACTTTTCATTTGGTCATGATACAATTATTTGTTCATGTTCAATTTGAACTCTTCAACATTATTTATGTGTTAATTTAGTAATCACATTAGTTAGATATGATGATATTCTCAGTGATAATTTTTAAAAGCAAAGGCAGTCCAATGTTTTTGAATGTGACTGATTTTGAGTTGACTAAAACTGCCATTTTATATGGGATAGTTCAATATACATTGAAAATTTATGCTGTTGTTTTGTCTATTTCTTTGTCATGTGAGTGCATTGAAAGTACTTAAAAACACGGAAAACCCATGAGCTCCGGGAAGCCCCCCTTGTCCCCCCACCAGGGCACTGCCCTGGACCTAGCTGGGTGCCAGCGGCCCCCAGACCCCCGGCTAAATTTTCAGATAATTTCACTTTGGTCAAATCACATCCCTGCTCAAGTGTTCAGATTTTTTTTTGCTCTCAAGTGCACAATTGTAAACGTATAAATACATTTAAAAAACACATGCAATCTGATAGCTTCCGACCAAAATCAGGCGTCTTCTGAATTATTATTATTTTTTTCTATTACATGTAAAATATCTGCATTATGCATGTACAGCCTCGATGCATAGGTCGGATATAGCACGTCAAGTGCGAGTTTGATGTGAAAAGGGGGTGGAGCAGTACAGATTAGCCATGGTACAGTCCATACAGGAGTTAGCACGTTTTCAGTACGTGAACCGCTAAAACAATAATAGACAGCATATTGCTAGGGTGCTCAATTTGTGGATGGTTGCTGTTAAAAATAATATATTTATGTGTATATATATATATGTTCAGTGATAACTGGAATAAGGCATTAAATAGGAATTGGGTACTATCTTGTGAACCCAAGTTTGTCTCGCAGGGCTGAGTCCGTCTGCTCCATGGATTCATTTCCTGTGCTGAGCCGAACCTCCAGCAGAAACATGGAGCGCGATTGGGAGAGCGGCTCCATTGCCTCATCCATCACTTCAACCGAGTACAACGGTGAGCACTGAACAGCCACGGTTGAGTGGAATATGTGAATGTAGGTTTTGACATCAGAATACAGCAAATGTTTTTGTTAAAAGTCACCTTCTAAATCCTGATTCTTTATTCGTGCTGACAGTAACGAATGACTTCCGACTTCTTATACTATTCTGAACTAAAGATGTCATAGTCCAACAAATGAAATTATTTGAAAACTCTCTATTGATCCAAAAAGAGAGTACACTTGCACGTTTTGGCTTCTGCTTTTCCCTCCATACAATTTTTCTTTTTAACTCTTTGACTGCCAGACGTTTTCAGAAAAGGGATGCCTTGGGTGCCAGCCGATTTAAGCATTTTTGACTGATCTTTCAAGGTCCACAGAAAATGATGTGTTTGGACTATTGTTTCTACCTTATTCCGTTTTTCAGTAAACAACAATAGAAAATGGTTAGTTTCACCTCTGTTTTGAAAAAAACGTATTTTAACGTCTTTGGCACTCCTCCATGGGATTTTACTAAACGTTATTTAACGTTTTTGGCAGTCAAAGAGTTAGTCTGTTTTATATGTAATCACCGGCTGAGACCAGTTGCATAATTTTCTAGCTAGCTAGCCAGTTTGCTAGCTGGCTGCCTAGTCAGTGAAATTCCCACAATATAGCCTCTTTAACTGTTTGTTGTTCATCATTGGTCCAAGGGCCCAAGCTCTTCAAAGAGCCGAGTTCCAAGTCCAACAAGCCCATCATCCTCAATGCCATCGCACACTGTTGCCTGGCTGGAAAGGTGAACGAGACCCAGAAGAATGTCCTTCTGGAGGTCAGTGTGATCATTTGACGATGAATTTGTCCCGTCAATCATCAATCGCTCTATTTGGCAGCCTTGCGTCTTCGTCTCCGTCTTTCACAGGAACTAGAAAAGTGCGAGTCCAATCACCTGATCATCCTCTTTCGCGACGGCGGCTGCCAGTTCCGAGCGGTGTACTCGTACTCGCCGGAGACGGAGGACATCGTCAAATTCACGGGCACGGGTCCGCGCGCCATCGGCCACAAGATGATCGACCGGCTCTACAAGTACAGCTCGGACCGCAAGCAGTTCAATGTCATCCCAGCCAAGTCGGTGTCGGTCAGCGTGGACGCACTCACCATCCACAACCACCTGTGGCAGGCCAAGAGGCCCGGCAGCGCGCGCAGGAAGTGACACGCGGGTGCTCGGTACTTCTCTTCTGTTTACGACCGCTGGGCCGGACCCAAATAGTCGTATGACATGTTCCGATCAAATACTCAAGAATTGCAACAACATCTTAAAGAGGAACTCAAGGCAAATATTTATTTTGCAATAAGATGTGCTACGCGCCCCCATTAATCTAAACATGGTGTTTTAGCTAATATTGAGTTCAGGGAATAAAAATTAGGCAGATTAATCTTTACTGAAATTGACGTCAAAGTGCCCTCGGGCTCGCATTGCGAACATCACGTGACCAAACCGTGACATTCGCAGTGCAAACCCGAGGGCCCTTTGACGTCAATTTCGGTCGACAGCAGAGAGTGGAATAGGACAAAATGGCAGTGCCCTGAGTTTGATGGAATTAGATGGAGGGATTAATCATCTTAATTCTTATTCCACAGAATACCATATTTACATAACTGTAGTGGGAGGGACATACAATATATTATTGCATTTTTCTTTTGTTGCAAATTCCCCTTTGATATTAGACTTATATCATTCGATTTTTTTTTGATTTTTTTAAGTGAAATGATTTTTCATTTATTTGTAGTCGGTTAGTCTGTCTTTTCCACACTACTGATATTAGTGCAGTGTTTCCCAACCTGTATTAAGACAAAGCACAAACTATACAATTAAGAAAAAAAATTAAAGACCAAGATGAAAAAAAAAAAGGTCACATAATATCTATAACTAGCACATTCAGAGAAACTTGCAATTTTTGAGAGCTGTATGCTTCAAAAATAATGCCTCAACTTACTTTGTGTGAAATGTGGACCACAAAGCCATTATTTCGGTGTATGAATGGCAACAAGTTGATAAACAGGTTAGCTGTACCTTCAGCCATGTAGCAGAAGAGCAGTGCATTTTTTCTGCCTAAACGGCATTGTCATAGTTTGATGAACAAAGTCACAGTATTTGTTGTAAATAAATAACTTAACACCTGGCGATCTGGCAAAGTGGTTGGGAATTACTGCGCTACCCGAAAGCACTGTTTGCTTTTATTTATGAAAATTCCGTTATGTCCTATTTTTGTTTTAGGTACTTTTTGGCACATAGCTGATCGACTGATTTTCACATTGTGACAAAATTGGACCTTTTTGAGATGATGTGTTCTCTCCTGGGGATAATTCTGACTTTTGACCCCAAAAAAAAGGGTTGTTGTTTTATTGTGAGGTTCAAGGCGACTGGTTTGTTCCTTCCAGTCCTTCTGATGAGTGCTTTTACGAAGATACACTTTGATCACATTTTTAACGGGTGGGGATGGTTGCTGTTTAACTGAGGAAGTCGGAAACACCGCGTGAACCCACCTTGGAATGTTTGAACTTTAGTTTGTTTAAAGTGGAATAACGGGATAGTAAGGTGTGCAAGCGGTTAGCACATAAGCCTCACAGGTCTGAGATTCAGGGTTTGAATCTCCGATCTGGTCTTCTCGTGTGGCGTTTGATTGTTCTTCTTGTGCTTGCGTTGTTTTTCTCGAGTACAACTAAATTGCCCATAGGTGTGAATGTTTGTTTGTCTACATGCACCTTTGGCAACCGGTCTAAATTGTATTCTGTTTCTTGGTCAAAGCCAACTTGGACAGGCTTCAGCTCAGCCGCAACCGTTATGAAAAAAAGTGTTGCGGACTTTGGAAAATGGAGGGATGAAAAACAAAGGCAACAAAAGCCTGTTCTGTTTATTTATGTATTTGTTTGTTCATTTATTTATTTATTTTGCTGCTGTTTCCTTTCCATTCTTACAGTGTGGGAGGTGATTCTTGATCGTCTCACAAGCTTTTTCATGACCTCTCACTGGAGGGTGAAAAAAAAAACAATGTTTAAACGTAGCTTCAAAAATGCTCAACAAGTTGCCTGCCCGTTCCCTGGTCATTGGAACGTGATGGCACACAAGACCGCACAACACTTGATATTTTTTTGCTGCATTTTATATATTTTTTAGTAAAATGTTTTGTACCAGTTAAAGAAATTAAACAAAAGCAGGCACTGTTATGAGGTTTATTCTGTTACAGTCCCATTACATTGTGTCCTACAGTATATTTATGTTAATTTATTTTGAAAATCTGTAATAAATTACAGTTTAATATGTTGCTTCTTCGTGAAATGTGACTGTTACTTTTCAAACGCAAGTCAAAGTAATGTATTACAAAAACCTGTGGAGGGTGGAGGTGACAATGCCCCAGACTTCCAATATTGACTACACAAGTGTCAACCATGTCAGCGAGTTTTTGGCACCGCCTGCTGCGAAATGGCCGACACAGCAGTCGCTCTAGAAGGAAAGAAACAACAAAAGTGACGAGTACGTTCAGCTTTTTCATGTCAAATATTTCCACAATTTACAATTATTTATTTATAAGTATAATATAAATATACATTTATTAGTGTGTAATATTTTTAAATATTTTGGGCTGCACAACATTTATAAAAAGACGAAGTTTGAGCAAGGGACCCATTTCGGTGTGACACAGAAACAAGCACGGATGTAATTTGAGAGGACGCCGGCCTCGCTTCCGGCCTCTTTTCCCTCGGCCGCTGTGCTACGATGGTAAGATGGCAATGCTGTTCAACTGAAATCTCGAGACATCTTTAAAACCTGCTGCCCATCACTTACCGATCACTGCTATTTAGTTGTCGGTAAAGCCTAACAACTTAGCAAGTAACGTATTTTTTGTACATAAAGTCGATTTTTGACAACTTTGGGTCTTTATTCTGAAGTAGCTAGCAGACTCGTTAGCATTGACGTTCGGCGGACACTAACCGCTTAAAATGGAATAAAATCCTAATTATAAATGTTAGGGTTTACGTTGAATGCTTTCTAATGTCCATTTACTAATTATGTCCCTGTTGTGCGTTATGTTTATTGGAAAGGCTCGTCAATGCTGACTTGGGCTTTACGTGTCTGCTAGCCACATCATGAAGGGCTCAATGAGTTGATTATTAAGATGTGTAAATGTGATTCTTCACATGCAATTTAACAGTGTTTCTAAGGGCGTATACTTTTTACACAGTCTTGTCCATGATGTTTTCCAATGTCTGAACCAATGAATGTTCTGTGATTCAATCATTTTTACTCACTGAGACAAGACTTTCAAATCTATAGTGGTAGTAGCAAGGTGCTTGCGGATGGGATTTGATGCCTATTTGTCATTTTCATCTTCCAGACGAAGGGAACATCCTCATTCGGTAAGCGCAGGAACAAGACGCACACCCTGTGCCGTCGTTGTGGCTCCAAAGCTTACCACCTGCAGAAGTCCTCCTGCGGCAAGTGTGGCTACCCCGAGAAGCGCAAGAGAAAGTGTAAGTTGACATTTCTTTCCTCTCTTGGCAGCCATGGCTTGAAGAAATGAATGGCTAATTAGATACTTTGATATTTATAAATATTATTTTTTCTTTCTAGACAACTGGAGCGCAAAGGCCAAGAGGAGGAACACCACCGGCACCGGCCGCCTGAGGCATCTCAAGGTTGTGTACCGTCGGTTCAGGTAAGAGTAATGCTGGTGAAGATGGCACAACAGAATACAATATGGAAATGTAAATATTTGTATTTGGTGAAAGCGAGGTATGTTTGTAAAATGCACTGCATTCTCTGCAAATAAACCTCAGCCACCATCTTTAGGAAATTGGTTAAATCGAAAAGCCCTCCTAATGATGTGTCTTAAAAGCTTTAAAGAGAAGTTAATTCCAAATATGGTCACATGACTACCTTTAACTCCAATAATGTTTACAGACAATTCTTGCCAATGGTGGTGACCAATAAAAATCAAAGTGATTACTTTAAAGCCGCTGCGGCAAGTTGAGTGTCACAGGAGTTAGCTATCACAACCATTTTGTTTCAAACAAAGTAAATGTTGCATTCAAAAGCTTGTGGGAGAAATTATTCCACACATTCTGGAAGTCATCTGAATTGTGTGCCATCTTTTTTTTTTTTTGTTTTCTCTTGAAATTTTCCAGGAATGGTTTCCGGGAAGGTACCACCCCCAAACCCAGACGCGCTGCGGTGGCCGCCTCCAGCTCCTCCTAAAAGACACATTTTTGTTTAAATAAATGTGACCAACACACAAAGCTTGTTCTCGTCTGGTCGTTCCGGATGCACTTCAATATTGTTTTGTTTTTGAAAAGAGTTTAGTCTTCTGCAGCAAGACCACATGTTCTCACTTGAAATATAAGCATAATAAATGTTTACAGGAAACTTTGTGTGAGGCTTTTAGTCGCATTAACAAAGTCAACTGAAAATAACATTGCAAATCAAATGTGAATTTGTGGAAGTTATTTGGCTTTTGGACATCACCAACAACAGAAAGTTTAAATATTTATACAAAATCCAAACAATCCGCAACTTTTTCCCATGATGGCATGAGGTGAAACGTTCTTTCTTTTTCCACACTTGTGGTTGTGGAAATTTTGAGGGTGGTCTTCCCGTAAGAGAATTTCTTCAGCCTACCTTGGTGGACTGTTGGAAAAGTTAAGCCTAAAGACGTTTAATGGTAGGTCTGCGTTCTTTGCCGGTTTGAAGCTTGTGTATGTGCTCTGAGGGCAGACTTGCCTAATCCGGTAATGTTTAACAGTTGGCCAGCAACATTTCAGCGTTAATTTCTTTAGCTTCTGCAATGTTTTTCTTTTTATAAAAAAAAAAAAAATGTCATCCCAGTCTTGGCTCATGATGCTTCAACTGTTTTTGTTTTAATTTTAAAAGTCACTTAATGTGCTACTTTTTTTCAGTCATCTGTAGTAATTTATTACTGTGGTTTGTGCAGGTGTTAATGGATCTAGTAGTGTAGCGGTTTTGTCATTAAGAGAATAAATAAAATGTCAATGTACAAATGGAGTAGAGAACATACCAGCTGAATCAGTCCAAAAGAGAGCACTTTTTTCCCCCATCTAAAAAAGTTGATGAAGTAATTTCTTAAGTTTCTGGTTGAGATTTCTTCCACAATTTGGACTCTGGTATTCGAGGCAAAAACATTTGAATGTTTGGATATCCTCGACAGCACAAGTAAACACAATCCCCAAAAATCATCTCAAGCTCTTTGGAGTGGTATTTCATATTGCTCAAGAAAAAAAAAACAAAATGGAGGAAATTATATAAATGTCCACGATGAAGGACACGCATACTGTGCTTTAATGAAAATAATTAACAGTGTTAGCATATATTGTTCAGGGACTTGTATAAAATGTGCCAACTTTTAAAGTCAAAATGATCTAAAAAACTTCGTGGTGTGGACTTTTTCCTCTTTCCATAAAATGATCTTACACTGATAGATGCCACCATTTTGTTGGTGGAATATATTCACTCTTTTCAAATGTCCTCCTTTTAGATGATGTGGTTATTTAAGATGAAGTTAAAGGTTGTAATGTTTCTAATTAACCAATATGTTATATTTTGAGCATGTTTGTATATGTACGCACGCTTATGTGGCGCAGGTGTTCCCTCATGTCATGGCCCGTGATTGCAGGCAGGGGGCGATGTCACGCACGAGAAAGGGGAGTCGAGTCCAGTCTCGCGCTCTCTCTGCCCGCAGGTGAAAGCTCTCGTCTGCGGGGCTTCTTCCCGCGCACACCGGAGCCAACCTGCCGACTCGCTAGTTCTCGCTCCCCTGTCTGGACTCACCAACAACCGATTTGAAGCTATCGTGTTCCCCGTTCTTGGAATGACACCGCGCTGAGCTGCTGTGATGAGATGTAAGTTCGAATTTTTAAAAAAAAAAAAAAATTTTAACCGTGATATCCTCACACGTAATCACCCCCGTCGCTCTCTCGTTTTCTACCCCGGTTTGTAGCCTCTATCCTCGGATACTTCTGCGTTCTTCTCCTACTGCTGCGGGAACCGGCGTGCCATGGGGATGAGGTGACGTCCGGAACTGGTAGGTGGAAGTTTACTCAGTCAATAAGTGCACCTTTTTGGCCAGTTGCCTCCACGTCTTTGACGCAATGGGTCGAATGTGTTAAATAAACATTCCCGGTAACCGAAGAAACACCCTGGCAAGCCCATTTGACCTCCCACTGCTTGGTGAACTTTACAGCCTACTTAAATTAACGTTGTGTTGTATCAAGTCAACGTTTTGCAAAGAACCTACATCAATAAGAATAATGTACTTCACTTTTTATTCTTATATACATTTTGGCCACGCAGTAGAATTTTTCAAATTCTTCCATAGGAAACAATAGAAGTAGAATACAAATGTATATAAACTGGAAGATTATTATAAAAGTTGGGGAAAAAATAGATACACGCTGTTCAGTAAAATGCTTCTTCCAAATAATAGTCTACTTGAAAAAAAAAAAGTCGAAAAATAATAAATTAAACCCAGTGAAACATTTCAAAGTCAGAATGACTTTTTTCCCCACAGAAAATAGTAGAGCTATAACATAAATATATATATTTTTTAACTGTAAACAACAGGGAGTAAAACTAACAAAAACATTCTGGACAGTAATGTAAGTGAAAATCAAGCTAGGAACTGGCAATATTAAGACATAAAAACAATAAAAATCTTCCTCTGAATTTTTTTTGTAGCGATACACCAGTACCACTTTCCCGTCCGAGATTGATCACTCATAGACTTCAGTACTCGCCAATATTGAATACCAATACAGGTACTTGAAAATGCCATTATGTGTTTTGTTTATAAAATATTGTTTAAAAAATGCTAACTTTTATGACGTTGCTTCCGTACAGAAAATAAATATATCATGTGGTATTAGTCTGTCGTATCGGGACACTTTTAAGAGTACTGAATATCAATATCTGGATCAATACTAGATGGTTATTTGTTATCAGCACGTCCCAACTTTTAAATCCATATCCACATTTTAGACAATGGCGCACCTACTATCAGCCTTTTTTTCCCCAGCAATAAAAAAAAAATGGGCCTCTGCTTAGCTTGTCAAGAACAGATCCAATTTTGTTTGACAGTTTGACAGCCACGAAGCGTCTCAAACTGCTGCAAAACTGCAGCAAGTCAAGTTTATACAAGCATCAATGACATCTGTTTTCAGTCCAAATGAAACCCCACTGGGAAGGATGAGTTGCTGTAGAAACGTGTTGTTCTTGTCACCAAACAGACTTTTCCTGTGCGTCTTTATGGTCAGACTTGTGGTCGGACCAGTTGTAGTGACCCACCAAGCCTTTATGTGCACACACACACACACACACATAGGCACGCAAAACATACATGGGTTTTATCAGCTGTTACACGCGGGAACAAACAGTTTCACCTTCGTCTCATCTCATTCCAAACTTATCTTTTTTTACAAGATTAAAAGCAGTCATACATTTTGTGCCCCATCCCGTACGTACAACGACATCTGCCATTCTCTTGCTCTGAGCTATTTTCCCGCCAATTTTCCAGCCAATCCTGATTGTACGATCATCTGTAAGATGACTCTAGTCGCCTTTCGGCGGCGTGGGCCAAGTTCACATAGCAGGCAGATGACGTCTGCTGAGTGTCTTTTGGCAAGGATGGTGGCCCGGGGGGGCATGCTGTAGCACGTTTGGAGAAAATCCTCCAGGTGCTTTTTTTCCCCCACCATTTCGGCACTGTACAAGCGGTGTGTCACATTTGAAAGCAATTAGGAATCATTTTGCATGATTAGTCGATTTATTCCACCTGTTGGGTCGTGTCTAAGACTCACACAAGCAGTTCCTCTGTGTTACAAAAATATACATTCGATACCCTCTTTTTTTTTTGTTCCCCACGGCGATCTGACTCAAGGGTTTATGTATCTGTAAAGGCAAACACACTACACGCCGCCGTGTATTTTATTTCTGGCTCTGAGGCCTCAGGTCTTTCCTAAGTTTATTTTGTGTTGTGTCATCTAATTTTTGGAGGCGTGAAGTAATTTAATTTGCAGCAAAAGTTTTTAACTGATATCAATATGACGTATATGTGTTTGATTGGATTTTTGATGTTGGAGGTAGGTAGGTGTACCTAATGAAGTGTCCTATGATGACAGTGCAACACAATGTCAATAACTTTCATTTGTGGATTGTTTTACTTTAGCATTTGCACATAATACACACGACTCTATTATCGTGAATGGCAAAAACACTGTGCCATGTGAGGCTTAAATGCCTTTTCACACTGCACTTAGTAATGTACAGCGTTCCGTCGACCAACCCATCCATTGTGTATGTGTTACAAAAGTGCAAGGATAGAACAACCGCATCCTCAAATGTAATATTTTACAATTTCATCACGTTTCTATTAGAAGGCGCATCTTACAAGAGAAATCAGAGTGATTTCAGAATGCTAACAGCAATAGGCTGACCAATGGGAAAAGCCTCCCTATTACTTCCTGGTGGGTTCCTGCTATGCAGGTATACGTCCAAATATGGGCAAGCTTGCACCGGGGGGAGCTTTTAATACGCACATGCTAAAACGTGCAAGGACACCAAGAAAAATAAGTGCAGTGTGAAAACCATCTTGGATGGATGGATCGCTGAATTTATAGAGGGTTTGGTGCCCACTGTTCACATAAAATATGTTGCACAGAGATAAACTGTCTACTAAATAAAAACTCATTACAACTCAAAATCTGGCCAAGATATGTCATTTTATGAAGAATGAGACACTTTCCCAAAGGAAGTGGATTCAGTATGGTATCATAGCAGGTGTTTTCCACTAGAAGGTCCCTCCAGTAGTGGCCGTTACGTAACTTCTACAGCCTTTAAGTCGTTTTTCCATTGTAAACCAGATGTAAGAAAAAGCAGCTGCAATTTAAAAAAAAAAAATAATAATAAATAAATCTTGTCTTTAAGTAGGTGACACTGACACTTGTTGACACTTGTCTCCGCAGTGAACCCGTGCTGCTACATGCCGTGTCAGCACTGGGGCGTGTGTGTAAGGTACGCAGACGACCGCTACGAGTGCGACTGCACCCGCACCGGCTACCACGGGGAGAACTGCACCGTCCGTGAGTGCGCTCATCCCACGCCTCATATCCGTGACATCCCTTCATATCCTCTTTGGGAGAGAGGAATTTCAACTATCCCAGACGGGGAGGGTGAAAAGGGGCCCCTTTACTGCTTGAAAATGAGACAATAAAGAGAGTGTAATCCGATTTGCAGCGTTCCTTCTTAACAGTCTAGACCCAAACTTTATGTCAAGGCACAAACAGTATTTTACATTAAGTTTAAGTTATGTCCATAAATGTGGAAGAATATGTGGAATCGGGTTTTTCCAATAGTATCTTATTTACTGGTAAGTTTTTGTATAATTAATAAATAGATAAAAATAGATTGTGAACAAATATAAAATTATGATGGCACCAAAATATAATTTTTTTAATATACTTTTTTTACAATAAATAATAATAAAATAAATAAATGAACAAATGCATTTAAATGAATAAACCAATTTAAAGTGAAAGAGGCAACAAATATTACAGTACTCTTAATACTGTAAATTCTTCATTGACTGGATTACAGTATGTCCGAGCAAGCCATACTTTTGCACACCACTCGTCTCGACTCAAATATCTGAAGGGAACCTGATAGCAACCTCCATCTTTGCCACTCTGCTTCACACGAACAAAGGAGCCCTCACACCCTTCGTTGTGTTAAGCGGAGTACACGCGTTCCGGCAATCGGGCCAAATTTGAGCATTTAATGCGGGAGTGCAGAATTCCAGAGTCTGGATCCCATCTCGTAATTTCAAAGACTTGTCAGAGGGGGCGCTGTTGAGGCCATTTTTGTGGATCATGCCTGCGGTCAATGAAAAGAATCAATGCTAACAAGAATATCAATTTGATCAGTTACGCTGAATTATATAAGCTAAGCGTTGACTTGCGGTAACCCCCTTTGTTATCCTAATCCAGCGGAGTTCTGGACTCGGGTGCGTGACCTTCTGAAGCCCGGGCCGGACACGGTGCACTACATCCTCACCCACTTCCACTGGCTCTGGGACGTCATCAACAACACCTTCCTGCAGGACGTTCTGATGCGGCTTGTCCTGACAGGTCGGGACCCGAGCCCCTCCAGAACAGGAATTAATTTCAAATTATTTGACACATTTCAAGCATATTGTTGTATGTGTGTGATTATTAGTGAGGTCCAACTTAATTCCCAGCCCTCCAACCTACAACTCAAAATACAATTACCTCAGCTGGGAGTCCTACTACAACCTGAGCTACTACACTCGGATCCTTCCGCCAGTGCCAGAAGACTGCCCCACACCTATGGGTGTCAAAGGTTAGCACATCACATGGTGGGAGTTTTTTTTTTTTTTTTTTTTTAAGGGAGCATCAAATTGTAACTGTCTGTTTTTATTAGGTAAAGCTGGGCTACCCGATCCTGAGCTGCTAGTGGAGAAGCTGCTAAAGAGAAGAACGTTTCGGCCCGACCCGCAGGGCTCCAACCTCATGTTTGCCTTCTTTGCGCAGCACTTCACCCATCAGTTCTTCAAGACCTACAACCGCATGGGCGTAGGCTTCACAAAGGCCCTAGCGCATGGGGTCAGTTCATACAAGGCTACTGTGTTTAACTCGTTCACTGCCATTGACGGCTATAAACGTCAAAAATTCATTTAAACTGTTTCTATTAGTTTAACTTTTTTTTTCCACTTTTGTTAACAAGAGTATGAAAACCTAGATTTTTTTTATTGCACATTTAGAACAGATATGAAATATGTGATTAATTGCGAGTTAACAAGTGAAGTCATGCGATTAATTACGATTAAAAACTTTAATTGCCTGACGCCCCAAATTTTAATATTTTCTTTTTCTTTTTTTATTCATTCACTGACATTGAAGACTATAAATGTCAAAAAAATTCATTTTAACTATTTATTTTAGTTTAACATTTTTTTCCCACTTATTATCAAGAGTATGAAAACCTAGATTTTTTTTATTGCACATTTAGAACAGATATGAAATATGTGATTAATTGCGAGTTAACTAGTGAAGTCATGCGATTAATTACGATTAAAAACTTTAATTACCTGACGCCCCAAATTTTAAGATTTTCTTTTTCTTTTTTTTATTCATTCACTGACATTGAAGGCTATAAATGTCAAAAAAATTCATTTGAACTATTTATTTTAGTTTAACATTTTTTTCCCACTTATTATCAACAGTATGAAAACCTAGAATTTTTTTATTGTACATTTAGAACCAATATAAAATTCGTGATTAATTGTGAGTTAGCTAGTGAAGTCATGCGATTAATTACAATTAATCAATTTAATCGCCTCTTGCCCCTAATTTTTAATAATCTTTTTTTTTAATGAATTTATGGCAGTGAGTGAGTTAATACTTGAATATCGTCGCTACTATGTGAAAAGCACCTATGCCCATTTTTTTCCAATTAGTTTTAAATTTTACGTTTTTGGGATGTATGCATTCAGTTTCATCCCAAAAATGTAAAAAAAAAAACATTTTTACAAAAACGGACATAGCAGCAACAATATGTTTATTTCTTCTTGACACATCACACAAGAGCTTGCTAATAAAATGAACATTTGAATTGTTCTATTGCATTACATAACGTGTGAAAAAGAATGTGCACAAAAATATTGGCAAGTAAGTAGAAAATGGTTCATCGTTAATTGAAAGTGTGCCAAGAAAGAGCCTTTGGGGAACTCCATTTAAAAAAAAAAAAAAAAAAGTAAATGCCTGTGTGAAATACATGATATATTATAAACTTTTTTTCCCTTACAATGTTACAACTAGTCTCATTAAATTTGGTAGTAAAATTCCATCTTTTTTGTAATGTAAGTTTTATAATCTAATTTAATCAAATTTTTTTATTATATGATCTATTATAAATATCTTTGTAAAACTAGGTCAGACTCACAATATTGCAAATTTTTTCATCTTGCAACTTGGGTCTTTGTCTACTACAACTTGTATCATTCGTAACAGATTTTAAATTATTTTTTGTTTTTATTTTACTTGAATACAATTTCAATATTAGCATAATTTTTTTTTTTGCGCAGGTGGATGCGGGGCACATTTACGGAGATAACCTGGAGAGGCAACTTAAGCTCCGACTTTTACAAGATGGGAAACTGAAGTATCAGGTGAAGTCCAGCTTTACAGTTTATTTTAGCTGCTACCCGCTAGTTAGCTTTTTTTTTTTTTTTTTTTTCAGCTACATGTAAATACGACCATTTTATTTTGTTAAGTGTTAGGACCTTGTTGTTCTATTATTTTCCCAATTAGTTGCTTGATGGAGAGATGTACCCTCCCTCTGTAGCTGAAGCCCCCGTCAAGATGAGCTACCCGCCGGGCGTGGCCCCCAAAGACCAGTTCGCCATCGGCCAGGAAGTCTTCGGACTTCTGCCGGGCTTGGGCTTGTACGCCACGCTGTGGTTGCGAGAGCACAACCGAGTGTGCGACCTCCTGAAAGCCGAGCATCCCAGCTGGGATGACGAGCAGCTGTTCCAGACCGCGCGGCTCATCATCATCGGTGAGCGAGCGCCACGAAATGAACATTTGAGCCAGGCGCGGAAATGTGGATTTATTTTCATTGCCCTCGTTTAGGTGAGACCATCCGAATAGTGATCCAAGAATATGTGCAGCACCTCAGCGGCTACCTGCTGCAATTGAAGTTCGACCCCACGCTGCTCTTCCACGCCCGCTTCCAGTACGGGAACCGCATCGCCGTGGAGTTCAGCCAGCTCTACCACTGGCACCCGTTGATGCCCGACAGCTTCCATATCAACGGGGACGAGCTCACGTACCCGCAGTTCGTCTTCAACACGTCTGTGCTCACACACTATGGCGTGGATAAGCTGGTGGACGCCTTTTCCCGCCAAGTGGCCGGCCAGGTAATGAGCGCTCAATAGGGTCATTCAATACCAATGAATAGTCAAATACCAGAGTGAAGATTTTTTGGGCTATCAAACTCAATCTTCCTGTTTTGCTGGATCTTTGTTCCTTGTGGTCGGGCATGACTTGGCTCTTTGTTTGCATCACTGCGATTGGCAAACCATCAGTCACCTGAAGTCAGATGGGATTGCGCAACCATAGTGAGAAAATGCGATATAGTAATGTGATGAAAGAGTGAATGTTAGCATCATCATATTTGTTGTCGCTAAGTGGGTACTCGTAAAAATATTTTTCAAAATATTATTTTTTATAACAATAAGGCTACGTTCACACTGCAGGGCGTGATGCCCAATTCAGATTTTTTTGTTCGATCTTTTTATGGACTGTTCACATTACAAAAACAAATTGGAATGAATTATGTAAATTAAGCTGTGCGACGCCCGCTCCCGATTGGTGGACTGTTTTCACGCTGGCTCATGTTTGGCTGCTGTATTTACAATCAGAGCAGAAACCGATCGATCTCATTTTTTTCTATCTCATAACGCCAGAGTAGCGAGGTTGGAAGAGGTAGAAAAAACACCACCTGTGCTACAACTTAGACCTACTGGTCTAAATTGTAGTCTACTTTCTGTCACCTATTTGTCAGGAGCGCCAGAGGCATCTAATAAAAAAAATAATAATTAAAAAACACCCTCAGTCCACACCCAGCAAAGCGCAACGCGATCTGCCAAATGTGATAAACTAGACTTGCCCTGGCATGAAAATGAAGATGTGCCAGTTTGATGCGCACCTATCAATGAGAACAGGGTCCCACATATGACACCCCTGCTCTGAAATTGTTCATAGGTTCTAATGCGAATATGATTGGCCTTTTTTCAGGGGCCTAAAATTACAGTTATCAATCCATGGAACTGGTGTCAGTTAAGGGCTATTTTTTTTCCTAACATACCAGCTAATGCTAATAATTAAATAAAGTATAAATAATTTTGTAACTCGACAATGCAATATTCCTCAGAAATTGCCTAAAGTCTATGATGGTCCCACTTGCATCCGTTTTGCCCACAGATAGGCGGAGGTCACAACATGAACCCTGTGGTGACGCCGATAGCCGTGAAGACCATCAGGGAGTCGCGGCAGCTGCGCATGCAGTCCTTTAACGAGTACAGGAAGCGCTTCAACCTCAAGCCGTACACTTCCTTCAGAGAGTTCACAGGTGAGCAAAACAAACTGTCCGGCCGCCGCAAAGCATGTCATCGACATATTTTACAAGAGAGTGAGACGAGACGAAAATACACGCTCGGGATAATTGACCCCACCTCGAGAAGTGGCCCATCCCCTGTTGGTAATTGTTGTCATTGTGTGTCGTGATGTGAATTGGAGTGCAGAGGAATAACAGTAAGGTGTTACTGTAAAAAATAACTTTGAATTGATTTTGGGGCCTATTCACTTCATGTTTTGCTACTATTTTTTTAAAGGGGGAAGTCAACCTTAAACATTTCTTGACCTCACTAGTCTAAACATGACATTTTGATTAATATTATATTTGTGGAATATGAGTTATGCCGCAAAATCCAGCCGTTTTTATTCATCTCAGGGGGCGGCCATTTTGCCACTTGCTATCCACTGAAGATGACATCACAGGCAATGACCAATCATAGCTCAACTGATTTCTGAAGCTCAGCTGTGATTGGTTGTTACTTGAGACCTGAGCAACTGTGATGTCATTTTCACTCAACAGCAAGTGGCAAAATGGCCGCCTTCTGATATTGGTAAAAACTGCTGGATTTTGCTGCTTAACTTATATTCCACTAACGCAATATTAACCAGAATACCATATTTAGACTAGTTGGGCTGCATTGAACATATTATTGTCAATAATTTTTTGGCGGTTGACTTCCCTTTGATCTCATTCACTGCCATTGACGGCTATAGACGTCAAAAATTTATTTTAACAATTTCTATTAGTTTAACATTTTTTTTCCCACTTTTGTTAAAAAGAGTATAAAAACCTAGAAAAAAAATTGTACATTTAGAACAGATATAAAGATATAAAATTTGTGATTAATCGTGCGTTAACTAGAGAAGTCATGCGATTAATTACGATTAAAAAAATTAATTGCCTGACGCCCCTAATTTTTAATAATCTTTTGTTTTTTAAAGAAAATATTATTAGAAATAACAAAACATAATTTAAAAAAATAATGAAGAAATTAGATTTTTTTTTTTTAAATAATAATAATTAAAATATTTTTATTTATTTTTATCCATCTAAGAGCGACCATTTTTGCCACTTTCTGTCAACTGAAAATGACAGCACAGTTGCTTTCAGGGCTCAGGTAGCATCCAATCACGGCTCACCTGTTTACTGAGTTTTGTCATGTGACGTTCACAGGCTGAGCTGTGATTGATCGTTCTCTGAGCCCTGAGCAACTGTGATGTCATTTTCAGTGGACAGCAAGTCTTCTTTTTTTTTTGTCACCAGACAATTTTGAACCACATTTTCTCATTTATCCTACCCTCAGTAGGATACGAGCTTTAATAGTCTGCAAGTCAATTTTTTTTTTTTTTCATCAAATCGATTGTATCTTTTGTTGGCATTTTTGGGCAGATAACAAGGAGATAGCGCTCACTCTGGAAGAGCTCTACGGCGACATTGACGCGCTTGAGTTTTACCCTGGCTTGCTGCTGGAGAAGACACGGCCGGATTCCATATTCGGAGAGAGCATGGTGGAGATGGGTGCGCCGTTCTCCCTCAAAGGCCTCCTGGGTAACCCCATCTGCTCCCCCGAGTACTGGAAGCCCAGCACTTTCGGGGGCCGCGTGGGCTTCGACATCGTCAACTCGGCCTCGCTGAAGAATCTGGTGTGCCTCAATTCCAGGACGTGTCCTCACGTGGCGTTCCGGGTGCCGCCAGAGGAGCAAAGTGCGAGGACGGCCGATGAGTTGTGACCTGTTTTAAGGGGCTTTTGCAGTCCCCTTGTAACACAAGTCAAATCGGTTTTAAACAAACTGTTTTTCAAGAGGTTTGAACAAAGGATCCACAGTCTCACACTTGGAACTTAAGTGAAGAAATCAGCCCAGTCTGCAAACATGAGTCTCACAGACCTGTGAGAAAAATCTCTCATTTCAAAAAAAACGTTGATGAGCTTTTGCCATGCAGCGGTTGAAAGTGCATTCATTAAAATTGGAGGCCATCAAAATCTTTGTTTTGTTTCTTTTCATTTTCCTCCACCTTCTGCGGGCCCCCTGTTGGCACATTCACTTCCCGCCCGCCGTTCGCTTGCCAGCCTTGTGTTTCTGTTGGCGAGACACGGAAAAATTATAGCAGCCGTGAAAGCAGAGAACTTAATCACAGGATGTGAAATGTTGACAAAAAAGCAGTATCTCACTGAACAGATCATTTTGATAAAGTAGGCTGCATTGTAGATACCACAATTAAATTCTATTAAATCCGTATCTGTATGATTTTTTTTTAAGTCTGTCTGCAGTGGCCTTTCTGTTGATTATTGTTATAAGAACGCAAGCATTTTGGATCCTCGGTTACGACCATACTGACATACATATTAAGGTTACAGATGGCACGTGATGAACTCATTCTATTGTTTTTCATTCATTTTTTTCTATTTATGCCCAGGAAGATTTGCTGTAACGTCTTGATATGACTGTATTGTTTTGAGAAGTTTTTCAAGCGGCCTGCATGGCGGGAGTGTGATTAGCACATCGGCCTCCTAGTTTGGATCCACACAGATATAATTTAAAAGACAATAAAATGAACCGACATACGTTTCGAGGTTACGAACAACGGTGTGTAATGATCTACTTTGCTGTTTTTCAGATCATTTGCGGTTTCTAGTTTTACAACTGCGTTATCATATATTGGCATAAATTATGTTAGGGATAGATTACGGTTCAGAAGAACGGAAAGAACTGTGGTAAACAGAGACATACTTGTAATGTGTTATTTCATATTGCCCTCTATGGGTTAAATTGGGAACTGCATTTAAAGGTAAAGCTACAAAACTGACGTCATTGTGTTACCTTCAAGTACAGTAAGTTGATGTAAAAGAAAATAATGACAAGCCTTTGAACATTACAGATAGCTTTTGCTTGCATTGCAGATATATCTAATTTAGTTTTGCCTAGTCAAAAACATTTCATATATCTGTAACTACATTCTTCCTATTCATAGTCGGCATTCCAGATATCTGCACCGTCATTTCGACTAGTACAAATGACGTCACTTTTGCCTTTCATCTGTATGGGATTCGTCATTTCTACGATTTATATGAAGAATATCTGAAAAGGAATTCTAGATATGTCATTCCAGTTTGAGATATCAACAATTTGATTATGAGGAGTAATAATTCCAGTTATAGATATCTCTATTGGCCTTAACCAAGAGAAATTAATATGCAGACACGGAATACGTTTTGAGTACACAAAACGTGTTACACATTTCAATTAGTGATGCCTGGTAATCGTCGTTCGCCGTTATGCGTCATTGCGATAACGGATTTTATGTTAATATCATGAACGCCTCACGCCCGGTAACAGATGCTTGGAGTTAGCGTCTTAGCCGGTAGTAGCATCATTGACGCTCGGCGACACACTTACCTCTACTAATTGATCATAAAACAAGGTAAGAACCGGGTGAATACAGATTCACTGTAATTTTATAACATTTTAAAGGCACGAGTCTCGAGATCAATTTCACTTCCGCGTGTAAAGATGGCTAAATGTAAAGGGAGTTTGAGGCTAAAGCTAACCTAGCTCACATTACGTTGTTCATCCTTAATAAATGAGTTAATTGGATTAGAATAACCTTTCTCCTCAGGATCACTCGCTCGTAGCGAGCGTGTTAAAATATGTTTTTTTTAACGTCGTCAAAATGGCTTTGAATGACCGATTAATGAAATACCATCTGACAACTTCATATCGCTTTATGTATCCACCAGTATCACTAAAAAACCCTCAAATTATTCGTAAATAGAGTAGTACGTATAGTATTTACATGCATATATTAGATGTGCATGTATCATGAAGGCCGTTATGGACTACTTAAAATGCCCTAAAAAAAAGAGTATATAGTAATATAATCTGCATTGTAGTCAGGTTGCCCTAATTTCGCATAAAGCCTTTCTTTCCTTTCTGACAGTTTAGATAAATGTCATTCTCTGTTATTACACTTCACTGGACAAATCTGAATTACGGTATTATGCGTGTTGGAGTATTTAGGTTTAATTGTGTGTGTTTTTCTGAGGCTGCAGCTGTCACGTTGTTTCAAAACAAGTAAATAAAACGGTTGGTGATGTGCATAGATTAATCATGTTTGTATAAAGAGAAGTGTTAGGGCCTACCTAAACTAAATAGTAAAACTATGTAATTTAACTATGGATATTCTCATAAAATTATCACTTTAGTATGTAAAAATAATGGCTTTTCTTCAAGCTGATTTTTTTCTTATTTACCAAAAATGATTAACAATAAGGTTTCATTCCTGTAAAGTAAAAACATCATAATAGTAACATTACATATAATTATTGTTCTCTTAAAAAATATTTTTTTCTCATTAAACTGTGACCTAATTATTGTAAATATTTTTCTCCTATTACAGTTTTTCAAAAATAATATTCAGAATATTTTCCGACTTTTTTTTATTATTTTATTTAAATGTGACGATTTCAAACTAAGACACCAACTGTGCCCCCTATTAGGTGCCGTGAGCCGTTGCCATGACGACGCTAGACGACAAGCTCCTGGGGGAGAAGCTGCAGTACTACTACAGCAGTAGCGAGGACGAAGGCAGCGATAACGAGGACGACGAGAGGGAAGCCAAAACCATCCGGGACGGCGCCGCCAACGAGCCCGAGCTCGACTACAGCGCGGACGGCAGCGCGGTCAACACGGGTAACTGCTCGAACACAATCCGATACAGTGAATCCCAACCATTCGCGGGGGATAACAACCGAACCCTGCTGCGAATATCAAAAATCTGCGAGTGACTGAGGGGCTTGTAATTATCTATAGATGATACAAAATGGTGGCAAATTAAAATAAAGAGGATCAGAAAGCAACCCCCCCCGTCCATCCGGGTTCTGGGTTCACAGATTTTTTTTTTTGTATAGTTACTAACCATTTTAGTATGAATAACCAGCCCATGCTTAGCTTGGGGTTCACTTTGCATATCAAAAAGTATTTAAGCTGAAAATTGATGTCGAATGTCGGCGATTATTGTGATCACCCAGGACCAAAAGGTGTGATCAATGATTGGAGAAAGTACAAGCAGCTGGAGGTGGAGCAGAAGCAAGAGCAGAAGAACGAGATGGAGCGCCTGATCAAAAAGCTGTCCATGACGTGCCGCTCCGATCTGGACCTGGAAAAAGACAAGGAGAAGCAGAAGGAGCTGCAGGACAAAATCAAAGGCAAAGTAAGCCATGTCGCAGAGCAAAAGCGCTCCTATTTCTACAACTTAACACTCTTAAAATTTTAATTTAAAAAAATCTAAAATATGAGGGTTATTGTTGTTAATTAATAACTTTTTTAAAATTATTATTCACATGAATTATAGGAATGAATAATTATAAAAATTGTTATTTTATGCTTTAAATGTAAAAAAAAAAAATTAAATTAAAATAAATCATCCAGAAATGTACCGTTATATTTTCCTAATTTTAGCATTTTGTCTACTGCACACACACTAAATATAGTATAGAATATTTATTTCAAGAGTATTCATATTAAGTTTTAATAATAAATAAATAAATGTTAACATCCTCCTTCTGGTGAGCTATTTTTAGAACAGGCCCATGGGCTACTCATGTTGTCCTTGGGGCTAACTAGTAGCCACTGGGACCTTTTATTTTATGTATTTATTTTAGAGCTGTCAAACGATTACATATTTTAATCAGATTAATCACATCTTAGAATTTTGATTAATCACAATTAATCGCTTAATAAAAAAGGCTTTTTTTATGTACTTTTTTTCCGCCAAATTTGAAGAGCACCGTTATATGTTAATTCTTTTGACATTAAATGTTATGAGGACGTCTTCAACATTTTTTGATCCACTGCACACCTCATCAGTTAGTTACTTGCATAATTAACTCATTCACTGCCATTGATGCCTATAAACGTCAACAATTCTTTTGAACTATTTCTATTAGTTTTACATTTTTTCCCCACTTTTGTTAACAAGAGTATGAAAACCTAGACATTTTTTCAAATGTATTTTTTTTTTTTAAAGATTATCAAAAATTTGAGATTAGAGATTTAAAAAAATAATAATCATTGGAAGCAATTAACTTCAAAAAGCTATACGGCCACAATTACCATCCGCAATGGCGTCCTTGCCAATGTTGAGTACAGATGATACATTTCTTGCGCGCAGATGACCATGCAGGAGTACAACATGCTCCAGCAGGAAAAGGACGACGAGGACTTCCTGCAGCACTACCGCGCGCAGCGCATGGAGGAGATGCGGCGGCAGCTGTGCCGCGGCAAGCGCTTCGAGCGCGTCCAGCAGCTGGCCGGCGGCGAGGACTTCCTGGAGGCGCTGGACGAGGAGGACAAGAACACGCCGGTCATGATCCACATCTACGAGCCCGACGTGGCGGGCTGCGAGGCCATGAGCGGCAGCCTGGCGTGCCTGGCGCGCGAGTACCCGCTGGTCAAGTTCTGCAGCGTGCGCAGCTCGGCCATCGGCACCAGCTCGCTCTTCCGGGACAGCGCTCTGCCCGCCCTGCTGGTCTACAAAGGCGGCGAGCTCATCGGCAACTTCGTGCGACTCACCGACCAGCTGGGCGAGGACTTCTTCGCCGTGGACGTGGAGGCCCTGCTGCAGGAGTACGGCATGCTGCCCGACAAGGCCCCCGCCGTCGCCAAGACCGTCCGTAACGGCGCCATCGTTCAGAGCAATCTCAGCGACGACGACGATTCTGACCTCGACATAGACTAGAACGCTGATTTTCTGAATAGACTTCTTACATGTCTTCTTTCAAAAAAAAAAATCTTGTAAATACACACATTTTCTCCTGATAAACATGCTTTTTTTCCCCTTGCTAAATTGAGTTTTATTCTCATAAATTATACATTTTCTGTCAATATTAATGCTTTTTTTTGTTCTCTAAATAACAGCCCTTCTAATCATGTTATTCTGAAAAAATCATAATTACATGTTTTTTCACCCCCATTTTTAGGACTTTTTCTTCATACACCAACTTTATACATATTTACATATTTATTACATTTTTTTCCTCATACACTAACTTCATACAGGTGGAAGGAAAGCTAAATCTCTTAAAATAAAAATTGTATTCTCGTGAATTTATAAATTTTCTGTAAATGTTAACAACTCATAAATTATTTTTTTTTTCTGTCAGTATTAAGACTTTTTTAAATCATAAATAACAGCCTTTACAATTTTGTCCTTTTTTTTTCAATTGTAATGTTTCATTTTTAGGACTTTTTCTCATATACCAACTTCATGCAGGTAAAAAAAAAATCTAAATCTCCTAAAATGACAATTTTATTCTCGTGAATTCATAAAATTTTCTGTAAATGTTAACAATTTTGTCATGTAAATACAAACTTCTTTCCACTTAAATGACCAACTTTTTCCTTTTGAGAAAATAATGTTATCCTCAAAAATTAAAAGCTTTTATTATCATTATGTTTTATCATTTGTACCAACATTTTTTCCCCCCAAATTTACACTGCCTGGAAAATGCAACTTTTAAAACTACTGAACTCTTTCTTTTTTCTAAAAACACCCGTTTTTTGTTTTAATATATATTTCATTAAAGATTTAGTTTGACACTTATTTCAATATAGTATTTACTGTATTAGCCATTTTCTTTTCGAGATTTCTTTTATTTCAATGTTTCATTATTTCAGTAGTTATACTGAATGAAGTTGAATGAAGCAAAACATTTTTAAAAAATCATATTGAAAATGAGTCCAGTCAATTAAAATGTTGAAACTATTTGAATTGAAATTGTGAAATCGGAAAATCAGCCAAGCTGACGTTGATCTCGTCGTTCGACAGCAGTGACGTCACTAACGGCATGTTGAGTAGTCTTAAAACGTGTTTTAGTTCACAGTTTTAAGTTATTTTTAAATTTGTGAAACATAAACAAGAGGACTATAGACACTTGCCTTAAAATACATGTATAAATTATATGCTGTGATTTAAAAAAAAAAAAAAAAAAAAGATGCCTCTGCCAAATCTAATATTGGGGTCTAATGAACTAAGCTATAAAAGAAAAAAGGGGTCTTCAAAGCAGCACATACCGTCCACTTGTTTGTTTTTTTGTTAAAAATAGTGACCACCCGCCACAAAACCCCCACCCCAGTCCCTGGCCCTATTCTAACTGCCTACGAGCTGTATGTATATGTCTCATCTGTACGTATACCGTATAGTTTATACAGTAGTCTGCTCGCGAGATGGGAGGAGCAAGATGGCCGCCCTGTAGCTTCAACGGCTTGCACGGGCGTGTATGGGCTATCGGCTATCCATCATATATTCCGATCAGTGCAATAGCTACAGCCCTTATTGGGTCGTCATATGACGACTTGGACAACAGCCAATAGTAACTCTCCATACTTGGCTCGGCTACACCCGAGGTATAAAATGAGGTCCGGGCATTGCCACCCCGCCCCCTTCCCACCTTTATAGCACTATTTCCGAAATAGCAGGATAGGATGGCTCCAAAGCGGTCAAGAAACGCCGTTAAAGTCCAGCATGAGGACGAGTTACACAGAACATTACGATGTCGCAAAATGAAGCTATTTCTTCAGCAATTTGAGAAAGAAGGTGAGAGGACGTAAAGTTGGACTTGTCGTCGACGTCTCAATGTGTTAATAATCCAACTTTGACATGCAGCGCAAGAGCGAATGAATGAACTGGTGAACTGGACGGAAAACTCACTGGCAAATGTCGACAAAGTATTTTACGTGGAGCTGAAGAAGTTGCCGTCCTCGATTCTAGATACGCGGGTTGTGGATTTAATTGGTGAGTCGGATTCTGTTTTCACGTGTAGTCTATCATCTAGCGGGTTTGCCTGTTGCTGTGATTCGTCAGCGTGTCCGCCATATTGAATGTGGCCGATATGCCCATAACTAGTCAATGGGCCAAAGCAGGTGTGTAAAACTTACTTTAATTCAAGCGCCCATTTTTTTGTGTAAATAATTATGAGTAGGCTACATTTGGAAAATGTTCATCTGAATTATTACATTGTTTCAAATCTTGTTTAAAAACATGAACAATCTGATATTTCTTAAAGCAACATTCAGGAACTTTTTAACCTTTAACAAATATTTTCTTAACTCTTCTGATGAAACACAGACAGCTGAATGTTACCTTTTATCATGGCCTGAGGTGGTCTGTATCACTTTTACTGACAATAAGCAACTTTGAGTAGGGTGGCCACACAAAAACTGAAAATCCCTAACCAATCACCTTGAGCTACATACAAGGTTGTCATGTTCTTTTGTTCACTTTTGGCAGAAGAACTGTCAGCCACCAAGGAGGTGTTTGCCATGCAGGTGAGCTGCTGTTACTCTGCCGCAAACTCATCTAAAGGCGGGTAGAAGTGATGACAAGTCACTTATTTGGTGTGATTGCAGAAGCAGGAGTCCACTGAGACCATGCAGCGGACCCGCAGGGGGGTGCCCAACAGAAGAGGTGATGCTTTTTATTTTTAATTTGGACCATGACTTCTAATGCACTTAGCAAAATACAAATTCAGATATCTATTGAGCTATGAATGTTTTGCTATTATTGTTGTTGTTATTATTATATACATTGTTGTTATTATGATTATTATTATTATTGGTTGTGTTATTGTTAGAGACCAGCCGATTAAATGGCTGGATAAACTATTTTTGCTCTGCTGCCACCTGCTGGCCGTTTTTATAACTACCATTTCCTCAACCGTTCTCTGCAATTGAGGCTGCATCAAAGCCTTCTGTATGCTCTAGCATGAAACATACGTATTTAAAACATTTAAAATTGAACATATTTATACGTTTTTGGGAGCCAATTAGTTGAACACGAATTCAGAGAATTTATTTCCCATGGAAAACTCGTTTTATGACGAATTTGGGGGGCTTAAAAAAAAAAATCCCGAATGCATATCATTCTGTATGTACATACTTTTAAACATTTATTTATTTACTGTATTTTTATTTCTTCTAATTTTTAGTTTTTTGCCTTTTGAAGGAAAATCAGTTGATCCAGTCCAATCCAGTTTGACTCGAAAGAACTCTTGCAAGACATCCAAGGTACATCAGCTATACTTGCTGGTGCAAATCACCGTGACATTGAGTTGAGTATGCCTTTGCGTATTTTTGTTGTTGTTTTAGTGGCCCATAGATGCAAAGTCTACATCCGGCAGTATTAGCTCGGGAAATCTGAGGTATGTTCTCGCCAGCGCGTTTGTTCCATGGCGCTTCTATTTCAAGTCTCTGTTCACATCTCCGCAGGGCTTCTGCGAGCGGCGTAACAGGAGGCCGCTTAAGAAAGCCCAGCTACGAGACGGCCAAACCCAAACCCAAACTCAGGTATTCAGGAGGTTTGGCACTATGTTGCGGGACTGGACACTTTTAACGGATTTTTATCTATTAATTAAGTTGCGGTTATTTAGTAGTATAGTGTGCCAAAAAATCGGTTCTCATTTAGTACGATTCAGAATCAATTTTAAATGTCCCCAAATCGATTTTATTAAAATAATTTTTTACTGTCTTTCCTTTTATTTGGGGTTTCTTTATTGGGAGCGCTGTTCATGTTGTACCTGATTTGGCCACCGAGGGGCAGTGTGGTCTGATACACTGTTAAGTTGTAGCCACATTAGAGACTAGAAGGAAAAAGTCACGATCAAGTTATTCCAATAAAAGTTGTTTTTTTGCAGCGTGGAGCCGTTCTTTTGAGTGCTAAAAGTGCCGCGGGTAGAGCGCTAATTAGCATTAGCGAGTCAGACTGGAGTAGATCATTACAATTCCTTGAACATCTATAAATTGAAGCAAAAATCAGACAATCAAATCATTTTGAATCGAAAATTGATTCTGAATCGAATCGCACACCAAAAAAATCAGAATCGAATCGTGAGGCATTTAAAGATTCCCACCCCTGTTATTTAGCCACTTTTTGACAGATGTCAGAGAGCTAGAGAAAGGGTGTGACATTACTCTTGGACCACGGACATATGGGCTGGTTGAGCCAATTTATGTTGAAAATGTTGAACATTCGAAGTGTTAATTTATTAAGGATTGTGTTTTCTATATCAGGAAGTAAAAATTCATTCGTTCTGCCTATCTAGGCATGTGGTCTCGGCGGGGGATTTGGAATGCTCAGGGGCCGGATCTGCAGCACACATCACCGTAACCACGGGGCGCGGACAGGTATGGACGGCGGGGGGGTTGACTACTTCCACAAAATGCTTTTTAATGTTATATCATTTAGAAGTGAATATCTATGGAGAGCATACTTGAAAACACAAGATGAGTGGCGGTTGGGAGTCGGCAAATGTCAACTCAAACTTAAATAATAAATAGAAAAAAAAAATTTTAATCTTGGCAATATCTTCTATGCAGCCCCACTTGTCTAAATATGGTATTTTGGTCAGAAGGCGGCCATTTTGCAAAATGACATCACAGTTGCTTAGGTAACAACCAAACAACCAATCACAGCTCATCTTCAGAAACCAGGTGAGCTTTGATTGGTCGTTGCCTAGGCAACTGTGACACTGATCTGAACATATGACCTGATAGGCGATAGCCCATACACGCCAGTGCAAGCTGTTGAAGTTACAGGGCGGCCATCTTACTCCTCCCATCTAGCGAGTAGACTACTGCAATATGGCCGCCCTCTGAGATGGATTAAAAACTTCTAAAAACTGTTTTTTTAGTGCTAACACATAACATTCTTGCTTGAATGTTTTGAAATTTTTGGGGTTTGCTTACCTTGGCAAATGCCTTTTTTTTTTTTTTTTCATATCAAGTCCAAATCATTAAATCACCTTCTGTAGAGCTCACGTGTTTGTTTATCTTGTTTCTACCTGATGCCAGACCATGTGTGTTTCTGAAGCTAACAAGGATAACATCAACTTTGACTTGTTGGACGATGTGGCGTTGCGTCGAATGCAGGAACTTTCGGTGAAGTGTTGCCTCAGCACTTTTTTTTTTTTTTTTTTAATAATAATAATAAACAGGCCAATGTGGTTAACACTTTTTCTGTCTGACTTCACAGAAGCTGATAGAGTACATGTCTGGAAAAGGCCGTAGCCACAGATGAGTCGGCACTTCTTTTTAAATTATTTATTTTATTGACACAATGTGTGGAAACCTTTTGAAATGAAAGTTTTAAGTTTTTATGTATTATATACAATAAAATTTATTTTTCACAACTCCTCAATGAACGTCATTAAAAATACACAGGACGATTTTCTGCCCAAAATACTTTTTTTTTTTTTTTTTTTTCCCCCTCCAAAATTAGACTTCTATTATTGTCGATTGCATCAACGAGTTCAAGCAGGCTGTGGTCGTCGCCATCATGGTCATCAGGACCAGGCTGGGCCCGCCGTGGGGGGGCCGGGCCGAAGCGTGCAGGTCGCGTCCGCAGAAGGTGTGTTCCAGAAGCAGATGAGTGTCTGCGCTCAACCCTGATGGCAAAAGTGCGATGATTTTACAATTATATTGATGATGATGATGATGATGATGATGATGGGATACGCACCTCGCTGCGACCATTCTTCCCAGAAATGGTGGATGTCTTCGTTGTGATGTGTTGGGTCTACAAACACACAAGAGCTGAATTTAAAATTAAATGTAATTTTGGTGTAATTTTAAAATGATTCTATTGAGACGGGGTTTAGTGCAGAATGGTCATTTTTGTAGTTTTTAAGATAGAGGATAAAAAAAAAACAAGATTTGCTGGAGTAGATTAAAATGTTTTAGGACAATGAAATGGCTTTATATAAATGTTATTTTTACATATTTAAACTACACGTCTGCAAATTGCTAAAAGTATTTTCCTTTTCAAGCGTGATATTAATTCATAAAATCATGAATCTTATTTAAATATCCCTTTTCCCCCCATAAATTAAACTAGAATTTTAAAGGCCATTTTGTTTGTGTAGGCTATCTTACAGTTTTTTTTTTTAAATCATGTCCTTATTTAAGAAAAATCAATGTTCCATAATTAATCAATATTGGATTGAACTCTTATGAATCCAAATCTAATTTAATGAGAAAATTTGAATCGATACCCAGCCCTAAAAAATATTGTATCAATGTTAAAAATAACATTGTATATTTCCTGGCTGCACACACTGCCTCATGAGTGCTACTGCCCCCTACTGTGGTGGGTGTGCCATTGCAGTGTATTGTAGTATAGGAAGATAAAGAATACGCTGGGCGTCAGGGTCATAGTGGGGGGAGGACATTTGCGAAGGGTTACATAAATGAATAATACTTAGGTTTAAATATTCAGATAGCAGAAGACTAGACAAAACAAAACATTATTAGCATATAACTAGCATTTTGATTGCAAAAAAAACCCTGGAACAAATCAGCTTGCGTCAGAAGTTATTTCTGTGGGTGTTAGGATAATCTGCTGAGAAGAAAATCACAAAAAGTTGAAAAATTAAAAAAAAATATGGCACAAGACTGAGCTAGCTACAGAAACTACATTAGAATATCAATGACTTAAGTGAAAAGGATTAAATACAAAAAAAATCTTGATTTAAATATAGCATAAAATACAGTGTGAGATTTATCACTGTTAATTCTCTGGATTATAGAATCATAGAATCACACGCTGGCTGCTGGGGAGGATTAGAGGCAGAGATGACACGGGTTAAGAAATGAAAAATGGACACCATATAATAAACGCGCCGTTTCTACCATCGCGGGCTCCACATTTCACAACAATAAAACAAGGCAAATATGAATCCTTCCATTTTTCTTCCTAAGAACATTGAAGACGAAATGAAGCACTACCATTGGAGTGATGCCAGAGCATGCGTCGGAGCTTCCCGAGGGCTTGCGTGAGGTTCTCCAGCTGGTCGTGGAGGTGGATGTTCTCCTCCATGAGCTCGTGGATGGTGTCCTGCAGCTCGAAGGCGGCTCCCGGCGGCGGCGGCAGCAGCAGCAGCAGCAGAAGGTGCGCGGCGACGAGGGGAAGCAACGCCGACGCGGGCCTCATGGCAGGCGAGGCGCGGGAACATGACTCGGGAGAGATTTGCTGGCCCAGATTGATTTGTGCTTGGCGTTTGAAAACACCCGAGGGAGGAGGGGAGGCTTTACTTTCCAATGCGATGGATGGAAAGCTGCCTGCGGGGGTGCTGCAAAAAATCCATCCTGGGGTTTGACATGGGCGCCGACGAGGGATGCTAATTTTGTCTACATGAAAGCTGTGTTTCCGATCTTTGTGGAAAACACCAAAAAATGGACATGAACAAAGTTTTTCCAAACAAAAAGCTTTTATTTTGCATCATCAGGCCTGTCCATTTATGCGGTCTTGGTAGCCCTGGTGCGTTTCTTCTTGACCACCACGGGCTTCTGGCTCTTCAGAATGGCGCTGACACGACGCAGGGCGGCCTGGAGGCGACGACAACAAATGACAATAAGGCTCATGATGGAAAGCATTTATTGATTTTTTTTTTTTTCAAAGAGCAACACTGACCATGCGCAGGTCCTTCCTGTAGTTGTTCTTGCGGTTGCGGATGATGTGGCGCACGCTGTTGAGGGTGGCGCGGGCGTTCTTGTTGATGGTGATCTTGTTGTAAGAAGTGGCAGGCCTGTTCTGACCTGGAAAACCACAAAACATCGTCTTAGCATGCAAGCTAACTTCTTTCCAAGAGCGTTTTTACTACGGGTGTGCCCCCCCCCCCCCCCAAAAAAATCTATTGTCATTTAGTATGATTCAGAATCGATTTTCTAATGTCCCAAAATCGATTTTATGTAAATTATTTTATATGGTCTTGCCTTTGTCTGTGTGTGCCTTTATTTAGAGCGCTGTTCATGTAGTACCCAATTTGGCCAGTGTGGTTCCACGCGGCCTAATACACTTTTAAGTTGTAGCCACATTAGAGGGTAGAAGGAAAAAGTCATGATCAAGTTATTCCAACAAGTTTTTTTTTTTCAGCGTGGAGTCGTTCTTTTGAGTCATAAAAGTGCCGCGAGTAGCGCGCTAATTAGCATTAGCAAGCCAGGCTGCAACAGATCATTACAATTCCTTGCACATCTAGACTGAAGCAAAAATCATTATCAATCAAATCATTTCGAAAAAAAAAAAAAACTTTCTTAATCGAAAATAGATTCTGAATCAAATCGCAGACCCAAAAATCTGAATCGAATCGTGAGACATTCAAAGATTTTCCCCCCTAGTAAGTAGTCAAATACTTCCGTTTTCCGCCCATACCTGCGCGCTTCTTGATCACGACGACCACTCCTTTGCCGTCAGCCGCCGGCTGCACGCCCACCGTCTTCTTGTGCACCAGTCCGTTGAAGCGGAACGAGTTCCTGGACTTCAGGTTGTTGGACTCCTGCCATTGGCCAGCAGGCAATTCAAAGTTCACAAACGTTGCAATACATCCAAACCCCACAGAACTCAACCATTTGAATGTACTGCGCCTATATGTGTATTTTTATGTTCTTTTTCTAATCCCCTAATATGTTAGCAGAGGAATGACTAGTGGAGGACCCCGGCTAACAGGTTATTCATCTGAAAGGGGGATGTTGTTGGATGAGTTTGAAATTGTATTTAAGTGTTTTGTATTAATTAAGGACACAATCTCAGATGACTTACAGTACTGTAGGTTTGTCCATTCCTCTTGAGGAGGAAGCTGGAGCAGTTCCTGATCACCATCCACTGCAAATGGGCCGACATGATGAACCTGGACAACATTAGATAAGATTACATTCAATTTTGTTAATCTGTTACAGGACATAAGGCTACTATTCTCAGACACATTTAAAAAAAAAAAAAAAAAGTTTGCCATCATTCCCATTCCAAAGTCAATTGTTCAATTTATATAAAGCATCTTCAGAATTATTCGTTTCACAATATAATTGATACATTTAAGTCATATTTAACATTTCGAACGCATTTTAGTTGAGCCTTCACACGCTATTTCAACGAAATGAAACGTGAGCTGGACGGCGTAATGCAAAAGTGACAGGAAGACAAACGTGCACCCCAGTATTAGTAATTGGAAATATAAACAAAACCAGTGAGGACTCCCGAACTAATATTCATACTAGAAGGGGAAAAAAAGGTCACGTTAAAATCTTTAGAAACTGTATGGTGGCTAATAGAAGCCCGTTTGCTAATGCTAGCCCCGCACGACGAGGCCTAACTAACACGGCATATTTAGTCGCCTTTTTTTGTAAAATGCGCTCACTTATTATTATGTTGGGTGACAAATATTCAATATTTTACACAAAAGTCCCAAACACACGTTGAACAAGCAATAATTGTGTCTGTTTTAATAAACGACTGCTAGCAACCGGAGCGACCACGTTACCTTCTAGCGGAGGAAAAGGAGCAGAGAAGGCGGAAACCGATTTACCCCAGCTAAAGCAAGCGATCAATCCGCGCTTAGTGTTGAATTTGAGAATATAACAACCGTCAGATCGTTAACCTGCTTTTGTATTATCTTTCTTCACATAAATAACTATTTCTAAATTCAATTGAAATTATAAAATATGCTAAAAAATAAATTATGTTAAGATCTATTTTACCACCAAAGCAGCGGATCAACACATCCTCACTTCGTCCGTCAATGGGTCTTTACGTCATCATTATGCGCCTCTTGTTTGTGTACATACAGCACTCGATATTCAAGTTGCAATCCTCGTACAAGGAAAAAACGACACGATTTCACTTCAACTTGAACAAATAAACCAATGCTAAAGTAAATATATAGCGCTGTTAAACCGCGATAACATCAAAACGGAAATTTGACCAAATGGGAAATTGTAATTTGGTGCAACGTCACAATATGCTGAAATATAAAAAACACATTATTCAGCTGCATTGAAAAAAAATCTACACTTGTCCACTGATGAGACAGCGCCAAGCTCAAAACATATGCATTCCACAACTTGGGGCCTATGGACTGCAAGGCTCGAACACTTTTTGTTTTAATTTTGTTTGAGAGGCATTAGTAAGCAGACGGTCGCAGTCACATTAAATGTGTGAGGAAACATGGACAAGGATAATGATGTGGAGACACTTGGTGAGCAGCTCTACACTCGGATTTCCCCCAAATACAGCGAGCACGCTGGGAAACTTACAGGTGAGGGTGAATGTGTTATGCATGTTTCCTGCAAAAGTATTCAATTTTATTTATTTATTTATTTTGCTCCCAGGTATGCTGCTGGAGCTTCCTGCACCTGTCCTGAGTAGGATGCTGCAGGATGAAGCCATGCTCACGACGGCTGTAGAGAAAGCAGTTAGAGCCCTGCAGGTGGATTTGCACCAGGAGCACAGGTACACGAAATAAAAACGTAGGAATGGATTACTTGGAACGGTCTTGGGCTATGTTGAAAGAGGGATGGAATGATTTTGTATTTTAGAGACTGCAAAAAAAGAAATAAATTTTAATGTAAAAAAAACCCAACATATTTTCAAGATTAAAGTCAAGAGTGTAATGAGAATGAAGTGATATTTATTTTTGGATAAAAATAAAAAATAAATTTAAAGTTTAAAAGAACATAACAAAAACAGTAGTCATTTTTTGTTCCATGTCTTCCAGAAAGAAGTTGTATATTTAAAAAAAAAAAAAAAAAAGTTATATTTTTTCAGATAAAGATTATTGTGATTGGTTGGCAACCAGTTTAGGGTGTAAGAAAATGGATGGATGGAAGATGTTTATTTTCAAGAGAAAAAAAAGCTGCATTAGAGTAAAGTCCTAAATTATCCAGATAAAAAGTTGCATATGTTTGAGAAAGTTTATACTTTTGGTGTAAAGTTGTACAGGAAAGAAAGTTGTATATATTTTTTAGAGAGAAATAAAATCACATCTTTTCATCATGACTTTGTCTTGACATGTATTTTCGAGAAAAAAAATTGAATATTTTTTAAATTAAAAGTCTACTTTTGTATTAAAAAATGTTATGAGAATGAAGTTGTATGTTTTCATCATTAAAGCTGTATATTTTCAAGATAAAAATGTTTTAAAACTTCTTCTTTTTTTGCACATCAACATCAATTTATTATCTGTGAGAAAGAGTAATAGGGCCACTACATATCCTGGTTTCACTTCCCCTCAAAAAATATGACTTCATGCACGTAATATTACAACTTTAATATTGAGTGTGTAGGACTTGCTCAAAGAAAATATAAAAACTTTTTTCTTTAGAAAAGTAAGTTTATTCTCATGAGGTTACGGCTTTAATCCTGTAATGTATTTTTTTTTCCCATTTCATGGTGGCTTCAATTCTTTGTTTGTATATTACAGCAAAATATCAAGTAAGGAAGAAGACGACGGCTCCGTGTCATCTGACTCTTTGGGCGAGCAGCTTTTTGACCTGGTGGACACTTACAACACTGGATACTCACAGAAGATCACAGGTTAGCTGTCTGCGTGACAATAATATAAACACAAATTCAAAAAAAAAAAATTCTGACTCGAAATCCCTGCATGGAAATGTGTTTGTGATGAATTCCACAAAGGCATGTTACTGGAGCAGCATAGGGAGGCTGTGTTAAAGCTTCTATCGGATCCCAAACAGCTGGAAGAGCAGCTGAATGCAGCGCTCAAGACTTTACAACAGTATGTCCCTTTTAATCATGTGTGCACTCAAAAGTGGAACCTATAAAATCTCTCGCTCTCTCTCTCAGTATAATTATTATAAGAAAATACTGTGCTGCGGTCCAATAATTTTTTTTTTTTTTTAATGTGTATGTATATTTTTAATATGTCGTGATATGTGTGTGCTTGCGTGCAGGCAGCGCATCGAGGAGACCGACGTAAGCGACACGTCGGATGCCGAGGAAACCGACGGGTTGGGAGAAAAGCTCTTCACTCAAGTGGAGGAACTAGACCAGATTCACGCGCATGAAATCACTGGTGAGCCACAGAGACAGCAAGTCTCATAATTGGGAAAAAAATCCACAAATTATTGGTTTCCATCCAATTGTTTCGATCTTTTAAGCGAATTTCTTGAAAATGCGCAAAACGGACATGCGACTTAAGCCCTCTTTTTATCTGTTCTTCTTTTGCAAATATTGAGAGGGGACTCCACCGCTAGGTGGCGGTGTACACCATAGAGATGTGAGCCACCAGTAATTTAAAAGAAGAAGCAGAAGACCAGGATGTAATCGCCGTGCGATGACGTCGAGTTTTCTTTTGTAATTCTTGATAAAACCGTAGCGTTTATTTGCTGGTGTCCATCTAAAATAGCATTATTATACGCTTCTTTCATTAATTCCAAAAAGATTTCTGTTTGTTTCCCCCAACAAAACCTTACTTCATCGTCCGACATTGCTTTGTGACGACAAACGTACGTGTGACATCATATCCGGTCAAAACGTGCGACGTGTATCCGGTCTTGCCAGCGATTATTTGCAAAACCCGTTTCCATAGCCAAAATTCGCATTTTCCTTTTTTCGACACGCTTTAAAAGCCACCCCCTCTAAGCGTAAAAACGTTTTTGTGAATTTTGGGCCCTTTTCCGAATTTCTAGCGTTTTTATTCAGTTTTATTTTCGCATTTCTTAAAAATTCGAATAAGAATGGGTGAATGGAAACAACTATTGACAGCCTGTACCGTAATTTGAACAGGGGTGTGTAGACTTATTATATCCACCGTAGCCTAGAAATAGATTTAAGTGCCACATCAGGGAAGGTTTTCAGTGTGTATGATCCAATGGTGTAATTGAAGGGGGGGGGGGGGGGGGTCAATTAAAATTAGAAATCAGATTTTTGGGGGTATCAAATTGGGAATTTTCATTTTCAAGCCACATCGTGCAGCTCTAATTACTGCATATGTTTGTTTGTAGGTATGTTGATGGAGATGGATGCTGATATTCTCCGCCAGTTGCTTAGCGAGCGTACCATGCTGGAGGCTGCTGTTCGCAAAGCACAAGCAGCCCTTTAGTACATCAAATATTTGAATGAGCTTATATTGAGTCTACTATGATGAGTAAATGTGTTGCTGCTGTGCCATTTATGAAAAATACCAAATCAAACATCCCAGCTTCAAAGTCTCACATCCTACATTTCAACAATCCCACATTTGAGCATGAAAGCGCAATTTAATTTTTCTTTTCAAACTGAGTGAGTTTTAGATAACCTTTTCACGAAGACGCCGTATGCAAAATAAACAGACACGTTTGAAAGTGCTCGAGCGCAAAAATACCTTTATTAAGTATTTGCCTTTGTTTCTTGCATTTCATATGACCAATTTGCTGAAACAAAAAGGGGACCTTTTCAAATCAAGTCTACAAAACAAAAAGATGGAATTAAATACGAGGTGAGCTGAAGGTCCGGCGGGGCTGATAAGTAATTCCATTAAAAATCACGTTAGTAAATTACAGTGTGTGTACTTACAAGTAACATGAATTGGTGACATTTGCTGTAAATGCTTTTCGTCAAAGCTAATCACACAAAAATTGGCTCTCCACACACTCTCACACACACATACCTTTATGCCTAAAGCTCATAAATACAATCGATCTGATATACAAACATTTGGATAGATTTTTTTTTTTTTTTTTTTTGCACGTGGTGGTTCAAGATTCCTGCTGGTCACTTCTCACTCGAGACAAGATGTTTGGACTTGAAAGTTGAGTCGTTTGATTGACAAGGAGGGCTTATAAATAAATATGTGGAAACATGCAGCGTCCTCACATCCAGTCTGGTTCCTTTTGGGGAGGGGGGGTTGGTTGGTGGGGGGACACACAACACAGCAGACGACGCACTACAAGACAAAGTGGTTCTAATGTCTCCACAAGAACATCATTACAAAAAAAAAACACACAGAGGAATTTAAAAAAAAAAGTCCTTTCTAGAATCAGACGCACGTTTAACCCCTGGGCGTTATTTGTCCATTTTCTGTCTTTTTTCTGTTTTTCATCAAAGAAAAAGCATTTGAAAAAATATACTAGGGACCTGACATTTTACCAGGATTGTTTAAAAATGTAGAAGTTCAAATTGGCGCCATGCTGTAATTTATAATTATTACCAAACAGGAGGGAGAGATTCACACGAAGTTGTTGTAATAATGCCCGATTTTGGCTCATTGACTCCCATTATAAATTACAGTTTTTGATATGCTGTAAACCTGACGTGTTATAATGCATTTTCCGTGATTACTGATGCAATCGCTTCTTTGATGAGTCATAAACATGAAAATAGAGGAATTTGTGTGTTTAAAGTGTTAACACAAAAATTCACTAGTTGGCGCCAAAGGCTAATAAATGAATACAAAATGCATGCATAAAAAAATTCTATTGTTATGACTTATGACCTTGTTTGAGCCTCTAACTGTCATATGAAATATTCAAATTAGTCTTTTATTTTATATATATATATATACAGCATAGTTAGTCTTGCTATTGGCATGATACTGCTATTATTGTCCATAGGGGGCATTAAAAAATAAAAAATTAAATAAAAACTATATATATATGTATAGATAGGTCTGATGCCACTGAACATTTTGAGCAGTTGAAAGTGAAAAAATATTCATAAATGACTAAGTTATCTCACTTCAAAGGAAATGCCAGATTTTGGCAAAATTACAAGAGTTTTGTGCTATTCAGAAAAATGCCATTGTGAAAAACTGGGCATGCATAAAAAAATTATATTGTTATGACTTATGGACTTATTCAAGCCTCTAAATATGTCATATGAAATATTCAAATTAGACCTTTATTTTTTCCTTTATACAGCATACTTAATTTTGCTGTTAGCATAATACTGCTATTATTGTCCATAGAGGGCATTAAAAAAAACGTTGTTTTTTTTAACTATATATGAATAGATAGGTCTGATGCCAGTGAACATTTTGAGCGGTTGAAAGTGAAAAAAATATTCATAAATGACTAAGTTATCACACTTCAAAGGAAATGCCAGATTTTGGCAAAAAATACAAGAATTTAATCAAACTATAATAACGCCCAGGGGTTAAGACACGAGAGGGAGAAAATACAGACTGCTTTTGCTTACAGTAAAGCCAAGAGGTGTTTGTATTTGTACACTAAATGATGCCTGTGTAATATGTCTGCTTTAAAAAAAAAAAGAAAAAAAAAAAAAAAAAGACTTTCAGGAATTAAAGAGTGTTTGGGACAGAAAGCGGCACGTCCGCTCGGTGCGTCTCAGCTTCCAGGTAGCCGTCGTCCGTTTACAACATGGTGGTGATCTGTGGGAAGCGCAAACACACAAGATGACTTCTAGAAACCGCAGTGAAAAACATTTTTTTTATCCGTCCTCACCTGTGCTGGGTTATAAAAAGGCGGCGCCTCCAACAGGTGCATTTCTCAGGCCTGGATGACTCTGTAATGACAAATGACTGTTATGTTGTGGCCGTAGTTAGCCAAAAACAAAACTCAATGCTAAAGTCAAATTACAAACACACAAGCTAAGCAAATGTTATTCATGGTTTTTAATGCACAGTGGAGGTCAAGTTTGACTTTATTAGTAACCATGCAGACTAAATGGAGGGTTAATGAAGCTGTTTGCGGTCATCACAACATACCGACAACATGCTTGACTTTCTGACCAATGGCTGCACAGCATGCCTCACTTGTTGACCAATAGCGACCAATGAAGCTTTACTTCCCACAAATGACTGACGAACATGCTTCAGAATTTGACCCGTGACTTCCCAGAATTCTTTACTCTCGTGCATTCAAATCTGGACAGTGAAGAAAAATATTTGCGCCAAACTGATGCCTTCCTAGAATATTTTTAATCACAAACTATCAGACAACACCCCCCCACCTATACACACACTTTCAAAATAAAAGCCCCAAATTTAGAATTTTAAAAACATTTTTACCTCCAACTACCACATTTCTTGACCAATTTAAACAACTCCAACTTCAATCTATGCAGCTCACTCCCATTCTGAATCAGTTTCTTTTAATTTCAAAACAAAAGCCCCAAATTAACAATTTTATATATTTTTTCTCTCCTCCATATTGACCAAGTTAAACCATTCCAACTTCAATCTGTTCATTTCATTCCCAAAAATTGCTTTAAAAAAATCCCCAAATTAAGAATAATTAAATAAAAAACAAATTAATTACTAGTTTCTAATTATTAATTTCTTAACAGATTCAAAACTTCAAACTGTTCAGCTCATTCATTCTCCCCAAAAATGTAAAACAAAATTCTCTCTCGTTTTTTTTTTTTTTACAATTTATGTAGCTGTAATTTCCACATTTTCTGACCGAATCTCATCATTTAAATTTTATTCCTATTCCAAAGTTTTCAAAAAAAAACACCTAGCTTGTTTCCTACTTTACTGCCAATCTCATTTTTTTTTTTTACTGTTTCAAACCACATTGTGACTTAATACTTTTCAGTTCATTCCCATTCCGAACACTTTGCACATTTTCAAAAATAAAAGTCAATAATTGATTATTATTATTTTTTCTCAACATTCGTGATCAAAGCCATTGAAATTCAACAGTTGCCAAGACATTTCCCCGATTACACGTAATAACCTGAAAACAATTTACGAGTTAAACATCCATTCAAAAAACGTAAATACATCAAATCTACTTGATTGTGACTTTCTCTTAGAAGCACTTGGTTGATAGCAACTGCTGGAGACAGCAGGCAGGTAAGCAGGCACATGTCCCAACATTAGATCAAACTAGTGATGTATCAAGCAAGTGCGAGCGAGCGAGCGGGCGGGCGAGCAAGCGACGGCGGGTCGGTGGGTAAGCGGTCGGGACGGGGTGGAGGGCGGAACAGTTTTTAAAAATAAACAAGGTACCTGGTTTAAATGCTGACTCACTTCACGTGATAAAGAACTCATTGAGCTAGAACGTGACAGCTGAGGACAGCGGGAGGGGGGGGGGGCAGACAAGAAAACAAACCACAAAGCCTGATTAATCATCTCCCATGCATCGGATTAAAATCGGCGCTAATGGCTGGTGAGAGGAATGATTGTCAAAAACAAGACATGAAAAGAATTTGGATTAAAGACACACCGCGAAGAGCGAAGACTTTAAATGGACATGCGATTATGATGATGTCATGTGCTCACGCACACACACACAGTCAGCTATTCGGTGTGCAGCATCCCAGCTTCATCTCACCTCTCCAGAATGGGACCCGTCAAGGGCAGGAGGCGGGCATTGCGGGACAGGCGGTAACAGCGTCGGATTGAACATCTGATGGAAGGTTTTAAAGAGTGACAACAGTAAAAGGAGAGATTAGGGTTTGGGTTCAAAACCCATACAGAATTTCAACAGGATTCACCAAATTGAATTCAAGACCACTAAGAACTAAATGAAAACACACACACACATTTTTTTTTCTTTTCTTTACTTATTTGCTCCCCAAAACGTATAAACGACTTAGAAAAAATTTGAGAACCAAGCAGGGGGGGCCAAATGTGGTCAGGGAGGCTGCCCCATGGCGCTCCTATGTCGGGTATGCAGGCGAGAGCCCCCGCTGCAGATGTTCTATTTTAATTGTTTTAAGTGTCCCAAAGACGTATTTCTATGTTTTTTTTAATGCAAGAGCATGATGCAGCCTCAACTGCAAAGAACGGTTGAAGCAATGGTAGTTATTACAAAAACGGCCAGCAAGTGGCAGCAGAGCAAAAGAGATCAACCAGGGCCATGTTGAAAAAAAAAAATCAAATTTACCCACAGTTCTAAACAGATTTGTGAATAATGCTGCAAAACGGAAACAGATAGAAATGTACTTTTTTTTCCTGATGAAAGAAGAGACTCTAATCTGTCTTTTAGTTAAGAAAATATTTTAGACTTCTGTTTTTATATATTTAAAGACCCCGTGCCAAGTTCCCAAAGTGCAAAAAAAAAAAGCATATACCTGTGGAACAGAGCTGTTTGGCGACATCTGCTCCTGATTTCCTCCTTCGCTGCCTTCGAGAGGTTGTTGATCTTTGGGAGCTACAGCAGAAAATGTGATGAACGAATAATAACATTAACATTTTCAGCCCTTCATTGTATTGTAACTGAGCTTTTGCGTCCCGCACCTGAACTAGGCACAAATAGGTTGGCGGGCATGGGCATGGGTGCGAGAGGTGCAAAAAGTTCCATAGGAGGAGGAGGAGGAGCCATCCCGGCGGGTTTGGCAACTCCGCCGGGATTCAGCACATCCACGTATCTGTTCTTTAAGCCTGAGGAGGGAGGATTAGCAAAAGATGGTCAATTAAATTACAGGAAATTACTGTGAGTAATTCACTGCCACAAAATGTTTCAGTTTGCCTCCGAGTGGCAAAAATAAAAATTGATTTATTTATTTAAAAATAAAAAAATAAAATCTTTGACAGCAGATTCGTTTTTTGAATTATATGTTGCACACAGTTTTTGGAGTAGTAGTGCTTTAAAAACGGTGTGATTTTTTTCAAAAAAAAAATTACCGGCTCTTCTTGAGAACATGTTGACCGGGGGGCCGCTGCTCGGGGCTGCAGCGGGCCCCATGGGAACAGGCATGGACGGCATCTTGGGGAACCCGGGGGGAGGTGGTGCAAGGGGTTTACTCTAACAGGAGAGAGAAAGGAAAAAAAAAAATCAATATTTGAGTATTTTCCGACAAACTGCCACATCTCAATAATTACATATACTGTACAGACCTCTTCCTCGGGTTCGTTCAAGTCCACCCATTTCTGCTTCTTTTCATCCCACACGATCTGACAAAAAAAAAAAAAAAAAACGTCCGTCAACGCCGGTCGCCGGCTTGAAATGAGAAGTTTAGCAAACAAGCGTAAGCTTACGGATTTGTTTTTGTCGTCCGGTAAGTGAGCCTCATTCTTGCCCTTCCGGTAAAGCCACGTGGGGAGCCAGCCCACACCGCCGCCACCCTGCGTGTCAACGAGACGAGACTTGTAGATTCATCTTGAAATATCACCCAAAATCCGGAACTTTTTGCGAGTACCGGTAATGTACATGTAAATCGGAATATCCGCATTCCAAAATGAAACCTTTTTGGGAGAGTCCTTCTTGGTTTTCTTGGTCTCCTCTTTCCGGGGCTGCTCAGGAATTGGGGGAGGCGGCGGCGAAGCCTGCTTGACAGCTGAATTGCTCCTGTCGCGCCCGCCAGAGTGGGTTGAGGACTCGGAAGTGGTGCGGGAGCGCCTTCCCGAGGCCTGCAAATCGGGAAATGTGTCAGACGACAGGAGAACTACCGGCCAATATGCTAAACGATACACAAAATAGCTTGCTGGTACAAAGCTTCTTTTGCTGTAATAATTTGCTTCCTTCAATTTAATTTTCAAAACACAATCAAGCACTGGATTGTATAAAAGCTAAAAATCATATAAGCAAGCATAAAAAGTAAATGTAAAGAAATAAACTGCTTTTATAAATTGCAATTACTGTACTGATTTTGGAAAACAATCTACATTTGCAATTTTTTTATCCTCAATATTGTGATTCAATATGCAATTATTTCTATTATTATTTTAACTAATTCACTGCTATTGATGATATCAAAAATTTATTTGAACTATTTCTATTAGTTTCACCTTTTTTTTCCCACTTTTGTCAACAAGAGTATGAAAACCTAGAAAATGTATTGTACATTTAGAACATATTTAAATTTGTGATTAACTAGTGAAGTCACGTGATTAATTACAATTAAACATTTTAATCACCTGATGCCCCTAATCGAAAAAAATAAAATATTATTAAAAAACGAGGGGTGTCAGACGATTACATTTTTCAATTGTAATTAATTAATCGCATGACTTCAATTGTTAATCACAAATTTAATATCTGTTCTAAATGTACAATAACATTTTTTTCTAGGTTGTCATACTCTTGTTAACAAGTGGGAAAAAAATGTGAAACTAATAAAAAATAGTTCAAAATGAATTTTTGACGTCTATAGCCGTCAATGGCAGTGTTAGAGTTAATATGCAATTATTTGGGAAAGTTTTAATAAACAGTAATAGTATTACAGAACTTTACCTATGAGTATTGCTTTTATGGTCCTGTTTTTTGGTCATGACATTTTTATGACAACGCTTGTTTAGCTGGTTCATTTGATTATATACAATTTTCTTTCTTTCTTTTTTTTTTTAGCAATAGAATTGTACACTTTTGTTGGCGCCATTGTTATTTATTGACAAAATGTATTCCTTCCGTAAAAAGGTGTTCCTGAAGTAAAAAATTTAATTAAATTGAATGATAGATATGTATTTTCTTGTATTTTGCATTTTTTGGGGGGTAAAGTTCTGTGATAAAAAAATTATTATTATATTAGTTAATTTCACGAGCGAACCACCAACTCACCCGGTGTACTGAAGACTGTGACGTGGTCCTCGATCTCCTGCCAGGCCCCTGCACACAAAAAATCAAACGTTAAGTTCTGCACGTCAACAAGGGGTTTAAAAACACAAAGTGCTGACCAGCTGCGCCATGTGGTCATAGAAGTCCATCTGCGGCGTGACGGCGCTTCTGTGCGGGGATACCGGTTGGTTGATCTGCATCTCCGGCGGTGTCGCCATGTGCCCGCCCATGTGCCCGCCCATGTGCCCGGGCGAAGGCGGCATGTGCGCAGGCATCGGAGGCGGCGGGTGGCTCCCTCGCACCGGCGACTGGGGTACCTGGGGTGGGGGCATGTGGGGTGACGTCTGACCCATCATGTGAGGGGGCGGCAGCCCGGGTTGCTGGTGAGCTCCCGGGTACATTTCCGGTTGCTGGAAGTGTGGAGGAGCATAGGCGGGATCGTGCGAAGGGTAGCCTGATAAAGGAACGTGGCCGGGTGGCCCAATGGGTGGTACTGGGTAGAACTGTGGCACGTCGCTGTAGGGTTGAGGCGGGGCCATTCCGTCTTGGAGGATGGAGGTGGGAGCTAACAAAAAGGCACATTTGTTCGAATTCAGGATGGAGTTCAAAACAAAAAAAGATTTCAAAATAACAACAAAAATGATTTTAACATGCCCCCAGTCATACCAAAAAAAAATACATACATAATTTTACAATCATTTTAATTAATTAACTAATCATTAAATGTAATTTTTTAATAATAGTATAATGGGAAGGGAAGCAGATAAAGTGCAAATGTAAACAAAATTTGTATATATTTTTTTAAACAGTGATTCAACCCAAAATTTGTATTTTTTTTTTAAACAGTGATTCAACCCCCCCCCCAAAAAAAAGATTAAAAAAATTAAAAACATTATTTTAACATGGCCCCAGTCATAGTAAAAAAACAACAAAGAAATAAACATACCTGGTAATTAATTTTACAATAATTTTAATTGATTAATTTTTTTTTTTTTTTTTTAAATAATAATAGAATGGAAAGGGAAGCAGGTAAAGTGCAAATTTAAACAAAATTTGTATTTAGTTGTTTTTTTTTTTTAAACAGTGATTCAACCACCCAAATTTTTTTAGATTTTAACATTCCCCCAGTAAAAAAGCAACAACAACAAAAGACATACTTTAATTAATTTTACAATAATTTTATTTGATTAATTATTCATTCATTTAAAAAAATAATAATAATAGAATGGAAAGGGAAGCAGATAAAGTGCAAATTCAAACAAAACATTTTTTAAATAAATTGATCCCACTAACACAAACCTGGAGGCACGAGCTGTATTCCCTGCGGTGCCGACCCAGGCAGCAGTGAGCTCATCAAAGGATTGTCTGGGCCAGGACCGTCCAGCTCCATCGTCATGTTGTAAGGTTCAGCTGGACTAAGCTGATCCAGGTCCGAGCTGGGGCTGCTGCTGGTGAATTGTCCAGGGCTTGTTCTGTCGGCAGTGTAGGCAATCGCACCCGTCTAAAGAAGAAAATGAGTGGCATGAGTTGTTTTTTTTTTTTTAGTCCAAGCCATTCTTCCTGGAATGCCTAATAATGGTCTTCCTACTCACTCGGATCTGCCCATCCAGCTGTCTGAGCTGGATCAACCAATCAGGCTCATTGAACAACTCCTGCTCGGGCCTTTCTTTCAGTTGGGGATCGAAGAATCGTAGCTTTTCGGACATCTGTCAAATTACACATGTCAGTATTGTAAAGTTTAGACTTTTCCCCCACAGCTTTAACCATTGCTGAATCTTAATTTGAAACCCTAATTTGAAACCCTAGCCCTAGTTTCTTACCTTAATCGAAAATCGATTTCGAATCTAATCGCACACCCAAAAATCGGAATTGAATCGTATCGCATCGTGAGACATTCAAAGATCACCATTCCTACTAAAAACAGTTGGGTCAAAAGTAACCCAATTATGGATAAAAAATGGATCAGTCCACTTATTGAGTCAATTTGACCCAACTTTCTGGTTTATTTTATATGAAATGACCCATTTTTTTTGACCCAAATAAACAAATCTGACTATTATTTATGAGTCGTTTTACACTAAAAGACCAATTTCTTGACTCAAAGTTGGGTCAAATTGACCCAAAGTAGAGGATCGGTCCATTTTTGACCCATAGTTGGGTTATTTTTGACCCAATTGTTTTTAGAGTATAGCTTCTCATCTTGAACATAACTTCATAAGAACAAAATGTGAATTGGTGAATTTATGAATAACATACAATTGAATAGGCAAAAGTTGACTGTGCTGAGCTTATACTCTGTATCGATGCACTCAATACACAGACTATTCAAGAAGTTTGTATTTAGCGACAAGGTAGGTGGCTTACCTGAATGACTTGGCTAATGAATACAGGGGAGTAGTAGGATGGCTGCACGAGGACAGTCCGAGAGATGACTTCACAGTAGTGGAAGGCCTGAGAACTTAAGCCCGCTTCGGCCAAACGGCATGCATAAATCAACTTGAAGACCTTAACAAGATGCAGCACAATTCCTCAATCTGTTATCAAAAACTCACAGAATGGCATGTACACCGCATGGCAGTTTTGTTTTCATTTGGAAAACTACCTGGAAATTGGGCAGGGAGCAAGGCTGGGAACCAAGAGACTGTGCATACTCATAAGCTTCCGTCCTCTGGATTGCTTCATTGCTCGCAAAGTGGTAGAACGGTAAACTGAAGTGCATATAAAAAAATAATCATTTAACTTAAAATGTTTAGATCATGGGAATATTTACACACACACGCGCGCATTGATTCCTCACGTGTGATTGGAGCCAATCAGAACCATCTTGGTGCTCTTCTTGGTGTAAACGCCAAGATCAGTTTGCGCCATTAAGTAGCAGAAGTGTGCTGCGTCAATCAGCCCCTTCGAAGCTAGCAAACACAAACGCATTATTGCTCTGCTCATGAATATAAAACGCATTCAAATGTAGCCGCCTACCAAGAGTGTCGCCCATGGTGGTGATGGTGCGAGTGTCCAAGTCCAGCGTGTGCGTGAGGTTAGACAACACCATGGCCAGGTGAGGGCGCCAGTCACCCCACTTCTCCTCTCCGCAGCACTGCGCCAATTGGAAACATCGAGTGAAGAAAAAGAAAATTCACACCACAATATGACATCCATTGCGAGGTATCCTACATACAAATAAATAAATAAAGCACTTACAGTAGATGAAGCAGGCATCCTACCCGACATGAGTTGGTACACCGTCTGGAGAGGGTCATTGATGGGCAAACTGTTGGCAAACCTGTCAAACAGATGGGAAATTACCATGACTTAATGAATTAAAAAAATAAAAGACTAAATTAAGCTCATAATCACCTCGTCATGACACGTGCATGTGTCCTGTTATCCATCTTACTGGCCAACAGGAGCGCATGGCCCCACAAACCTCCTTTCATAGCCGCTTCCAGCGCATCCTGTTAAGAAGCAGAACAATTCCGATTCATCATGAAACAATCACAAACAACATCAATGACTTCTTACCTTTTTACGACCGAACAGCAGCAGCTCCCTGAAACGTTCCGTTTCTTTTCCCACATTCTCCGGGACTGTCATGAAGGTGTCCGACAGCAGGGACAGCGGTCCAGCTCCTGGCTCCTCCTCCGCTCTGGCCAGCGGCTCGTTGTTGAAATCGATCAGGTTTGCTTCGTTCGGACTCTTGCCCGGAAGCCACACGGAGCGATGCTCCTTCAGCAACAGGTCGGCGATGTCGGTGCCCACCACGGTCTTGAGGAAACAAGTGTTACATTGAGGAAAGTCTATAAGGCATTTAAAAAAATAATAATAATAAAGAACAGTAAACAAATGATCTGTAAGCCATTTATTTTTTAAAGGGTAATATTTTAAAATTAAAATTAGGATCATAGTTTTGTGTAAACTAAATTCATACAATTCAGGGTTCTTGCAGGAATCACCAAGTAAAATTTTAGACCTTTATGACAAAAATTTTAGACCAACAACACTTCCTGCGGTATTTACAAAATAAAGGTGTCCACATATACCAGCTGTCAGGACAACTTTATTGTGACGAGGTGTGACAACTGTGCATTTTCTGTCAAGGAGCGCAGTCAGCGCACGCCTGTTTTTTTATTTTTTATTATTAATTATGATTATTAATTTTGAACAGGTTAAAAAAATTCTCTGTAGTACGGATGGACAGAGCGGGTGTAAGAATTTTAAGATTTGGGTAAATTCAATTTTAGACCTGGGATGAAAATAGGGTGTTTTTTTTCCCATTTAAGGCCTAAAATTTAAGTTTCTGAATTTTAGACTTTTTAACTCTTTGACTGCCAGACGTTTTCAGAAAAGGGATGCCGTGGGTGCCAGCCGATTTAAGCATTTTGACTGATCTTTCAAGGTCCACAGAAAATGATGTGTTTGGACTATGGAAACACACATACTACCAAATGAGAAAGATTGGACTCTCATCTTTCATCAGAAAAAAAAAGTTTGTTTCTACCTTATTCCGTTTTTCAGTAATCAACAAGAGAAAATGGTTAGTTTCACCTCTGTTTTGAAACAAACGTCTTTTAACGTCTTTGGCACTCCTCCATAGGATTTTACTAAACGTTATTTAACGTTTTTGGCAGTCAAAGAGTTAAGACCTCGCGAGAACCCTGACCATTAATATTGGTGCTTAACCATTTATTTGAGAGGTGTCAATTAGTTGTGACTTTTTTTATGTTAATGTCAGGCTTGCAAGGACTTGGTCCGCAACTCCCGCAAATAGCAAGTTTTGACTGTACATAATGCTACGGCAAGCTTACCCCATTCTGTCTACACAGCAGCATAATGAAGTCCCAAAGTAGGCGGGCAGAGTCTTTGTCTAAGAGGTTGTTGTCATGGGAGCAAGCCAGCGCTTTGTTTTGGGAAAACTTTATCACATCCACCTTGTGGGTCTCCTCCCTGAGGGTGATAACATCAAATGTAAGATTGTGTAAGTTAAAAAAAAAAAAAAAAGACCAAAACACTTACTTAACAAGCGGTCCAGGGAAAGATCGTAGTTCTTCCTGCTCCAAAGTATTCTGCAACATTGTCTGTAAAGTCAAAATTTACCAATTTTCAACTACATATTTGATTAAAAAACAAAAACGTGATTGAAAAACTACCTCCAATTTTCAGCAATATACTAAATTAAAACACCCAATAACGGTGATTGTAAAAAAATAAATAAAAATACCTCCAAGTTGTAAATATCTACAAGAGCAGGCTGCCCCGCTGAGGGAAGATTGGGCAGAACTTGGACGAGATGACCGCCGGGTCCAAAGCGGGCGCAACGGTGGGGCATGGTGAACTTCTCTGGGGTGGCCGGACGAGGGGGCGCTACAGGGAAAAAAATGTTGCTCACGTGAGCGAGAGATGCGAGAGTGTTGTCTTTTAATCAAGAGCTTGCATGCTTACGCTGTTCAGGGGTGATCCAGGTGCTGTCAGCCGGGTACTCGGAGGGATAGAGGTACTGGCCGTAGTTCTGGGACGCGTCGGTCTGGTTGGGGTACTGCCCGTAGGAGTAGTCCACGGCTAGCGTGGATGATGTGGCGTCATAGACTGCTGACACCAAGTCGGGCTGGCTCCTGTACGCTTGGCTCTGCAAGTGTGGAGGGAGGACAAACAATACTTGTTAAGTCAGTGATTATCTATGGCAGGGTCTCCCAAACTTTATTCAGACAACTTTAACATCCCCACAAAATCTTTTGATACACCATACAAAAATATCACAAAAAATAAATAAACGGGAACCTGAAACAAAGACAACCCACTAACAACACAAGCTAACACTATGAGCTAACGCTCTCAGTAGAGATGTATCACTTGAACATACTTCCTTGACACCAATTACTAAATTAGACTAGGCTTTGGTGGCATCTTATAACTAGTACTTCAGAAATAACACCAATAAATGCAACAGGGGATTTTTTTTTTTTGTGCAACTAGCCGGTGATGGGATCCACAAAAAACTAAATGTGAATCGGGTGAATTTGTGAATAGTGACTATGCGGGCGATTACTGCACATGGTGAAATAACGATCTCATCTCATTTCACTCACACTTTTGAAATGTGGACATTTATAGCTGAACACAAAACTATTATTCTGTTGTATGAATGTCAACGGGTGGATAAGCAGTTGACTTGGACCTTATGCAATGTCGTGCAAAATTAATTGCTCTGCCTATCATCAAAAATCACTGGCATAAACAGACAACGAAAATATATTCATCATCAATTCATGGGATCATTATTTTTTTCTTAATAAGTGCAAAAATGAATAGAGAAAATGTATAACCATTCAGCTAAATACTGGTCATTCCAATTTTGTCACATAGAGGTCAATCCATTTTCCCACTCGGCACTTGTCGGGTGCCAGTGCATCTGCATGTTAGTATAAATGAAAGTTATTTATCATTTTTCATGATAAAATGTAAAGATTTGACACAATTATACTTAGACCACAATATTACACTAAACTTTTTGTGGCAGCTGTTGGGTAGAAACTACACAACTTTAAATCACTCTCCTACAAAATAACAAAAATGGAGTTAGCTCACTGTAGTTCTCAGTGGTTCATTTATACAAACAAAGTATTTTTCAGACTAATTTACTGGGGGGGGGGGGGGGGGGACGACGACACATACCTGTTGCGACCTTGAGCTGAAGCTGCTGCGTCTGCTTTGTTGGCTATGAGAGCTGTGCACGCTGTGAACAGACTGCTCGCTATGTACGCTGCGTCGGTCAAAGTCGTCGTTATATGCGTCGGCGGCGCGCCGCCGGTAGTCGTCGTCAAAGCTGTTATCATAACCGGGGTAGTAGCGCCATTGGTCCTCATAACCTTCTTTCCTGTAAGAAATATGTTTCATTTTATATAAGCAAGACGGTGCGTTCGCAGCAAAGATTCAGCACGTTTTGCTCAATTTACCTGGCAGGATACATTTGTTGATTATAGTAGTTGTCTCGGTTTCGGTATGCGTCATCATAAGTGGACCAATAGGACTGATCATAATATCCTCTGTATCGGGGATCATATTGGCCATAGTTGTATCCTTGTGTAGGGAGCAAGAGAAGTTTTTTTTGTTTTGGTTTGGTTTACATGCATACTAAAAAGTTTGCAATTCTGTTTAAAAAATAAATAAAATTCAGACAACTATAAAAATCTCATACCCGCATAATCATACTGCTTGGCGTAATTTGCATAATATTCATCATAGGCACTTCGGTTCGCTCTGTGGTAGTCCTCAGGATAGCCTTGCCTAAGGGAAAAGGAAGCAGGACAAAGATTAAGTACAAAACATTGTAGACAATATTCAGCACGAATGAAAATCAGCTCCACACGGGACTTTTGTATTGACCTGGATGGGGGCCGGTCAGAGTACTGACTGGTCCTGGAGCTAGGTCGCTCCGGCTGAGGCTCTCGGTACTGATAGTTCGGGTCTCTGTAAGCTGGGTTGGTGGGGCCGTCATACCTGCCATACCAAGGATCTCCTCTGCTTCGATAGGGTCCCTCCTGAGAGGAAAAAAAAAAATTCTGTGACTTAGCTTTTTTTTTCTCTCTCACAGTAACAGTCATATATGAATAATAAAGATATTTCGTCTAAGCCATACCGGACAATATTGCTGAGCTCTCGGATCCCCAGGTGGGTATGGACCAGGAGGATATGGTGCTTGGCCGTCAGGGTATTCTCCATAGTTTCCATAATAGCCTCCGTACATCTGCCCTGGGCCAGGAGGAGGAGGGGGGCCGTAGCCCTGCTGGCTGCCTGCGGAAGATGGTGGTCGTGGCGGCTCTGCAGCAACTTGCTGGGAAGACCCGGGAAGGGGCGGCCCCGGAGGAACGCTTGCAGTTGCAGGACTTTGCATCTGGGCAGGATACTGGCCAGGGGAAGGCTGCACCCCCCTTACGGGCAAAGAGACATCACCTTGCCCCTGTGCCGCATTTGGCTCTGGTATCCTTGCAGGTTCTGGTTGGGGCTGCTGAGTGTGTGCGCCTGGTAAGGAAGAAGCCAGCGGCACCCCTGTGCTTGACGAAGAGGCCAGCGTGACCGGTGGGGCGGATGACGACGGAGCTATTGGGGCTAGTGGAGCGGATGGCGATGAAGCCGGCAGGACGGGTGGAGCCGATGGTAAAGAAGCTGCCGTGACCTGCGGTGTACCTGAAGGGACTGATGTCTGAACAGGAGCATTCCTGTCCACCCTTAGCCCTTGTTGCGCATCTTTGGTGACCTGCATGTAAAATCCATTACTAGACTGTTGAGACTCGTGTAAAGCAGAAGGATGGCCAGACGCTTGATTTTGGCCTTGTGATTGGTGCATAGAAAAATCAAGGAGTTCATAATTTGAGGGTTGATTATGATTGGTGACAGACGCATCTGCGAGAGAAGATGGATTAACCGGGAGAGGAAAGTGGGGGTCTCCACTCAGCGGTTGCCCACGAGAAAAAGAGGGGCGGACTGGATGGGTCTGTGCCGAAGCCAATCCGGAAGTTGCGGCTTCGGCACTTTCTCGAGTCAGATTGAGCGGAACAGGGATTGGGGAAGTAGCAGGTGGGCTAAGTGGATTGTGATTGGGGGAAAGAACAGGCGCATGGGATATACTTACACCCTGTCCAGGTGTTCTTATAGGGGGTGTACTTAGACTGGCTGTTTGAGCAATAGTACTGGGGGGAATCACGTAGTTGGACACAGGTGGTGCAATCAGAACAGGCTGCTGGAGCGATTCAGACACAAGCAGAGACGCATAGCCGAGGTTACCCTGCGAGTCTGGAGCGTCTAACTCACTCACCTTTGGTGGGTTCTCAAGGTTCTCGGAATTTTGTTGTGGGATTCGCTGAGGAGGATGAAGGTCCAGTGGGCCGTCCTCAGGAGGCTGGATGACATCTGCACTAGGCTCCCTTAATGGAGCAAGAACAGTTGGGGCAGCGGGGGCCAAGAGAATGCTCGCGCCCAAGCTGGAAGGATCACCCTGTGCCCATAAAGTCGTGGCGGGGCTCTCACAGGGCCGGCTGGCGCCAAGGGCACGCGATGACGGTCGTGAGTGAGACTGAACCGCGGGGTTTGGCAGGTGAGGTACACCAATCGGCAGCGGGTGACCTGGCCCGTAAATATTTTCCATATTATCTGGTGGCTGCTCCAGATTGCCCGGCGTAGGATCCGCGCCACCTTCCGCTACCATTTTAGCTCTGTCGACCTCGGCAGGGCGCACCCCGACCCCATGGGAGCGAACGGGCTCAAACGAGCTGTTAGCACTGGCCTGGAAAGTACCCGTCGGTTTTGGGGGGCTCGGCGTAGTGGGCCATGTTTGCTCCGAAGAGCTCGGCTGCGTGGCCACGCCTCCGGCTGGATACGAGTCGATCTGTTCAAAGTAGCCTCCGGCGGCAGCAACAGTAGCGGAAGGCAAGTGCGCATCATCAGCGAGGCGCGGGCTCTCCTGCTGAATAAAAGTGCCGACGACACCCTGGTGTCGGCGACCGGCAGTCCCACTTCCGTGACTCATACTGCTGTAGTTTGATGATGCACTAGCAGATCTCATCGGTCGGAGAATAGAATCCGGAGTCTCCAGGTTGGGGCCGGTTTCATTGGTGTCCGCTCCGTGGACTGCAGGTGACCCAGGACTACCATGGATTTCACTGGGCAACACTTCCTGGTTTGGGACGCACTCTAAATTCTCAACATGATCATATTGGGAATCAGGGGGATTTGGACTCCTTCCTTGCGACGCAGCGTTTCCATCGTTCATATAAGGTATGTGCGAATGGTCCTGAAAACGAGATCCTTGGTTATCAAAAGGAAGATCTGCAGCACCACTGTGTACAGGAGGCGCACCTTGAGGATTACTCAACGGCTGCGAGGATTCAGGAACACCGTTCAGGATCTTTTTCCGCTCTCCAGCTAAGGTTTCCTCGTTTTCTACATCATCGTTGAAAAACATGGAGAGCGTACCAGTATCTTGAACGTACGGAACCATCGCGGCGGCAGAGTCAGGCTGGGGCCCCATGTTTGGTACATGATGAGATCCAGGGTCTGACTGAGGTTGCAGGTGTGACGGAGCGGTCGCCATTTGGTGGTAGGCTGGGTCCTGTGGCGCTTGACTGAACCACGCATCTTGTGGAGCAGAAGTCTGCATGAAGTAGCTCTGGTGTTGGTAATGCGAGTTATGCTGTTGGGTCGTATTTGGTCCAACCCAATGAGAGGGGGTATTTACCGGGTTCTGGTGTGGGAGCGGATTGTGCATCGGGGGATGCCCAAATTGTGTCGGAGGGGTAGGGGCGCTCGAGGGGTACATTTGGGCCTGCGGCTGTGTATTAAAAGACTGCTGAGGAGGGTCACTCGTAGGCTGAAAATAGTTCTGAACGGATGGAGGGCGACTTCCATGATCGGAGGCCCTTTGAGGAGAGGCGGCAGCAGGAGGCACTGGCTGGAAGGGGACAGACTGAGGAGGAGACTGCGCGTGGAAATCCTGATTAAATGTCTGACTTGGTACAGGGAATGACGGCACGGATGGCGGCTCCGCGGCCGACGAATAGTCTCTCGAGTTCAAGTAACCTTGTTCAGAATGCGATGGTGTGAATGCCGTATGGACATCGGCTGCGGCGGAACTGTGAGGGCTGAACATGGGTACCCCTGGCAAAGAGGACGGTGGCGGGCCAGCTGGAGCAACTGGGACACCCTCAAGGGTCTGTGGTTGGGGAGCCAGACTGGGGCCTGCCAGAGAGTAGCTGGAATCAGGCGGGGCTTGTGTTGTCAGAGAGTTGCTGTGGGGTACCGGGACGCCCCCTGCACCCATAGGAGGTGGGGCTCGTACAAAAGCAAACGGGTCTGTCATGGGTTGGGTAGAGAGTGGGGGCATTGGAGCATTTACTGCTGCTGTTGCGGCTGCTGTATGCTTGAGAGGCCTGGTCCTGCGGAACATATTTGGTCCGGAAGGAGGAGGAGGCCCGGAGGCTCCTGGCGGTCCACTCCGGGGAGGCGGCTGCATGGCAGCAGACGAGTGACGATCAAGTCGATCCAGAAGATCTCACGAGAGAAGCTGAAATCAGTTGTAGCTGTATAGACAGAACAGTTGGTTAGCAAAAGGCAACATGTGGATTTTACCACACCTATGTTTGTGCAGTAGCCTGTGATGCCGTTAAGTCATACTGTACAACGTGGCACCTGGAAAAGTACACCCTGGACTGGTCGGGAACCAATCACACACCATAAAAAGACAAACAACCAAATCCTCAATGGACCCAACATGGATTTTTTTTCAAAATACGAGAGGAACCTGAAGTACCGGCAGAATTTCAATCATACAAAGACAATATATGCATGCATCGGCACTAAGTGGGACCTGAACTACACCGTCTGTGATTTGGTTTCCATTTCCATTGGCATTCTACACTACATCAACATCCGGTCATAGAAAGTGCAGTTTTCCTAGCTAAAATATCATGACATAGGCAAAAGTAAGCTATGCTAGAAAACAACATATTAAAAAACAACTGTGCTAGACAATTAATACTGATCATCATCTTAGATTAATTAAGGACTCTAAATTGCCCATTGGCGAGAGTGTTATCGGTAGATTGTAAGTCAACTGTGCCTTGGCACTAGTGTCCAGGGTTTAGCTGGCCTCTTGCTTAAAGTCCGTTGAGACCGGTTCTAAGTTTGCTCTCCATTTAAACCCCTCGGATGGCCACACAATTTCGCATAGTTAGCCTCCCAAGAAACACGATATCAACGTATTATCATCATCCACCACTTGTTGAAAATGCAGCCACTCGAATATTCCTCCATAAATACATTATTAAATAGCGAAATGCCAATTTTCCGTAAGGAGTTCTTGTTGCTTGCTCGACGTCTAACGTGGTTCCTCCACAGCTTAACCCCCACCCCAACATGTCCTTAACACCGAACTAGCAAAACACGGCGGTCCAAAGTCGCCGGAAGATGCCCCGATTTTGGACTCATATTGAACAGCCTTTCTCGAAACTTCACCCCTTGCAAAAACACACCCGACGAGGGCTCTCCGGCGAGCCGTACCGGGTCGCTTGTCACCCAGCGATTGCATTTTAAAAAACAAGGTCCACTACCCTGAGTGTGCTAACGTTAGCATTCGGGGTCTTGTTAGCATCGCCGCCTAGCTAGCCTATGCTAACAGCGGGGAGGGGGGAAACACTTAAGCTTTCCGCGTCAAACAGTGGGATTAAACTCAGAAATGAACGGCGTTGTTGTTGTTTGTACGTGTGTCGGTACGATCGCCGGGCGATAATAAAACATACAGATTAAGGGTCAAGTCTTACAAATGCGCAGGACAGCGAGTTTGACACACCGCCACCATCTTCAATGGCCACATCCTACTAGGCTACGTGTACAAGCAGCGTCACCAGCCAAACAACAGTTACTTCCTCGCGGTGAGCGGGGGGACAACTTCTTCTTTTAAAGGGGACATACTTCTATTTCTGAATGGGGAAAAAAGGGCAAGCACAGTGGTTTAACACTCCTGAGTTTCTCAAATGAGCTGCAGGTTTTATTCCCAACATTTGTATTGTAGGCCACACGCACAGCTCGAACATTAACACTCAACTATAATAAAATGAAAATAATGACTCAGTTCAAATGTACTGCACATATTCATTAAATACTATGCAAAGCTGGTCGGTAACCCCGTAACAAAACCCTGGATAAGCAGTAGCTAATACCTGGATGGATAACAAGTACTTGGGCTGTGGTTATTTTGCTTACCACTAAAGGAAGCCTGCGCACCATTAGATATTTACTGTACAGCACTTAGAAAATCGCAATTTTGTGGTTGGTTAGAACGTCTGCTTCACACCCTTAAATTCTGGGCTTGAATCTCGGTATCGAGTTTGCGTGTTCTCCGTGTATTCTGGCTTCCTTCCACATTCCTAAAACACGTTAGCATGTTATGTAGGTTTACCGAAGACCCCAAATTGTCCATAAGTGTGAATGTGCATGTGTTTTTAGTGTGCCCCGGCAACTAGTCCAAGATTTGCTTATCAGTATTTTGGCCAACTATAATAGAAAGTTGTGACTGTGCAATTGTAATGTAGGTAACGAACCACTAAGGGGCGGTATTGGTGTTAACGATTTACGGAAAATTCCATCGAGCAAAATGATTGCTGTACAGTGTTTTTCACCCGTTTATTAACTATTATTATTATTATTATTATTATTATTAATGCATTGTCTAATGTTTCAACCTAGCACTTGCATTTCATCATTGATAATCTGCCTCACATTTGTTTTACATCAGAATTAATTTTCCTCCTCAGTCTTACGGGGTAAATGCCACGGACTTCCGGGTTTTACACATCAGCGCCCTTTCCGGCCACTGCTGGCCGCGTTCCAACACTCGCACGCCCCCCCCCCCCCCCCCCCCCAACCGCTCATCGGCAGGAGGGCTCTGTCTACCTGCCTGTTTACAGAAAAGCTATATTTTAATATTTGGCAGACAAAACCCCAAGGAGCCCTCCTGACTATCAGTTAGATCTCTCATGCTTTGTACTGAACAATGGCAGCAGAGTGAGTTCCCAGCTTCGGCAGGTGTATGATGGCCGAGATAGGGCTAGTCATTTGTGTTGAATGGACGATAGGACTGTGTATAGGTGTGTAGATGGGGGCTTTACTGTCTTTACAGGATGCGCAGATCAGGGGATACTGTCAGGCCTCATCCTATCAGTGCAGTACAAAGAAAATGCATTTGGGATGAAATTTCAGGATGAAAAAAAGCTTTATAACCTTTACACTTGATGTCCCCTATAGCATGTCAAAGCCATAAGCTAAGCAGAGCTGCATTGAGTGTTGTTGGATGCACAAATTAGCATTAGTTAGCATTTTTTTTTCTTTCTTTGAGAACCACTGCCCTGAGGAGTAATGGCACTGAAATTAAACAACAGATTGACTGGAACCAAATATAATTACTCCAACGGCTCCATATCATATTCAAACACTAATTAGGACCGTATGTAATTATAACCTCTTGAAATGAGCATTAATTTTGTTTCAGCATCGATTAAAGAGTGAGTTATTGGACATGGCGACGGCGGGAGAAAGTCTTGTTATTCCAAGCGGAAGATTGATTGTTTTACAAGCTGCAGAATGGGAGACTAGTGGTAGGAGACGGACACAACCGAGAGGTTGGAAGGTTGGTGGTGGGAGTGCAGACGTCACATCTGTTCCTGCCACTCCCCAGGGTCCTGGGAGCATGGGAAACTTGAACAGAAACATTGGTTGCAGCAGGCTTCCCAAAGTGCGCTTCATTTATCAATTGGGGTAAATGGAGCTAAAGGTTAGTCTCGTGTGTTGCATCCTGGCAGCAAAAGATGGTTTTGTTGGAGGAGTTTAATCGCAGTGCTGGGAAAATGGGCATGTAATGTAAATAAAACCATTCTTGAGCTCTGCTTGGGTTATCATAGCTGTTATTGGAAATAAGATGAGATTTACACAAGTTTTTTACTCTCCTTTAAATATGCATAGCAGTTGACCTAAAGCATTTTGAATTGGTTTTGGCCTTGTATTTATGAAATATTCATAAATGTAAATGACCCTGCTCTTTTTTCCATTTTTTTCCTATGTGGGCCTCAGTTGAAAAAGTTTGGACAACCCTGTTTTAAATTAAATCAAATAAAACATTGTATGCATGGAATACAGTACCGCATAAGTATATGCACCTCCGCTACCATAGATGGCGCTCTTTCAGTTGTCCACTTTGATTTCAACATGCTGGCTGTCATGGTGAACTGTGTTGTATGTAAATAAATTAGTTTACATTTGTGATCCAGCATTCAAATTTTTTTATCAACTTAACCAATTTTTAACAACTTAACCAATTTTTAAAATGTTAACATGACAAGGGGAAAACAATCATGAAGTATGAGGCTGCGAGGTTAGCTTACTTAGTGTACTCATGATAATAAAAAGTGCTTGTGATACTTTGGAAATTTCAGTATTTTGGATTTTATTGATTTTGATCGAACGGGAGTGCGCAATTGCTCAAATTCCGCCAAGTAATGAAAAAGCATTGAGATCAATTTATAAAATATAAATGTTCCAGTTCTTATACCAAATCAACCTATTAGCACTCGAGGAGCGCTGTCTGTAATCAATCTTGAGCAGATGATTTATTTTGAACTCCTCCGTGACAGAGTTGTCAGTGAAACAGGCAACACTGCGAATGCTTGGCCGGGAGCCCAAAATCCTTCTAACGACAGACATGACATTATCCGCTGCTGTATGATGACTCAAGTGCGTGCGTGAACGTGGGAGTTCCTTGTCGACAGCCAGGCCGTGTCTCAGGCTACTGCTGAGCGCCAGCCGTTGGCCATCAATTAATGTCACAAAGCCCGCTTCCCATCTCAAGTACTAATACTTTATTACTATACTTATGTAGCTTTTTCAGATGTCCATACTTTACTTTGAGGATTTATCTTTCTGACAACTCAAATATATGTGCAGTCCTTTTTATACTTTAAATAGGCTAGTTCATTCACACAACTTTCACCAGTATTTTATTTACACGACTACTGTATCCGCACTTCTACTTAAGTACTTATGAGTACGTTTGCAGCCCCTGCCCGTCGAAGTGATATCCGAGCGGGGCTGCTGCTGGTCGTCTGAGCAAGGATCCTCAGGGGGATGCCGCAGGGGGTGTGCAAAGCGTTTGCCTCGCGTGCTGTCAGCCCGCCGCGCCAGCGTGAGGCACATGGTGCCAACAGCTGCCTCGGTGAAACACTAACCCCTCTAAATGCTCTGCCCAGTAAACAAAACTGGGCCCCGACACATGCCGGCGGGCGAGCCGGGGTGAGGATGGGGTTAGGAGAGCGATCGGGGCGACCCAGCTAACACCGTGAAGAAAGGTAGCGTTGACCCCTGCAGAACGGGTTTATTAAAGTGCGGTGGTTGCCATTCTGGGGGGGCTGACAGCCAGGGAAACCCAAAACCCTCTTTGGCAAACGGCACCCTGTAGGCCACAAGCCATAGTCGGTACGTTCACGTCTGGAAAAAATCAGATTAATGTACGGCATATTCATGGTTTACTATTATATGCAAAATGTACCCATTTAGACCTGATGTACTGCATGAATTTATTAGTGCTGTCAAGCTGAGGTTGGTAGTACAGAGTTACATTTACTCCATTACATTTACTTGAGTAACTTTTTGAAAAATAATGTACTTCTATATAAGAGTTGCTTTACCACAAAATGCTTTTTACTTTTACTTGAGTAGATGTATGAAGAAGTAACGCTACTCTTACTCCGCTATATTGGGTTACACTAGAGTCGTTATCTGCATTCCATACCACATTCATACATTAGATTTACCGTTTTTTTTTCACGTAAGCGCTCCGCTTGACTGACTGTGTGTGAGCATTTCCGCGGACAGTCTAGTGATGTGACGTTCACAAACTCATCAATTCTTGAACGGCTCTTCAACGTGAGATCTTACTTCATATTGTTTTTTTTATGATTTTGCACATCATTTTATGTTTTTCTCTATCTGATGACATTGTTTTTTAAAAAATAAATCTGACTTTATGTTCAATCATTTACTCAGTACTTGAGTATTTTCAGGAATACTTTTTTACTTGTACTTGAATGATTTTTTTCACGACTACGTTTTACTTTTACTAGAGTAATATTATTTTGAAGTAACGCTACTCTTACTTGAGTACAATTTTTGACTACTCTACCCACCTCTGCTGCCAAGCGATTAAAACATTTTAACTAATTAATTGCACAATTAATCGTGATTAATCTCATTTTTTATACTTCGGCTTCTATTTTCTTTTTACAAAGCTTGTAATAGATATTTACTTGAGTAGAATCTTGTAATTCATGTAAAATAATCAAATTGAAAATATATTTAGAATTTTGTGTACAATTCCTCTCCTGTAAAATACAGCTGTTGAAATAAATGATCAAAATTGACTCAGCTTTGTTTTGACAGTTCTCAAAACTTTTCACTTCCAGGTTTAGTTGTGCCTACAAACTATACGTCAGCACCCGAACCCCGCTCAACAGCACACTCCACCAATACCTATCGTCGACGAAAGGTGGACGGCCCGTAAAAAAAAAAAATCAACTATCATGTATCGGTCCATGGAGGGAAATGATTGGGGACCAATGTGTTTGTGTATTAAGAGCCCCAACGGAATCAGCAGACAGCACTATGGTGAGAATTTTTTTCTCTTTTCAATACAAAATTTAGATTATTTTAATCAATTTTAATTAATTTTAATACATTTCAATACATTTTAATTAATTTTAATACATTTCAATACATTTTAATTAATTTTAATACATTTCAATACATTTTAATTAATTTTAATTAATTTTAATTAATTTTAATTAATTTTAGTTAATTTTAATTAATTTTAATTAATAGATGTGACACACTTAAGAATGGCCTTATTTTGGGTCCAGGGATTCCACACAAGCGCTACAGTTAAAGTTAAAAATCAAAGTTCTGAATTATTATTTTTTTATTGTCTTGATATTGCACGTTTTATTCAAGAAAAAGATAATGATTTTAATTTAATCAATTTAATTAAGTGCTATATTTACAATTCATCTAAATCCATTTACATTGTGGGAATTGATTTGACATGCAAGAAAATTGAGTCGTAAGCATGGTTGCAATTTAAAAGCAGAAGACAGGGTACCACTTCGCGGTTTTTTCCGAACCCACACTTTGTGACTATTTTGGTCCAACTGTTGGGGCGCCACAAGAGCGTGTGAATGGCAGTAATCTCGTCCCAACCTGCCTTGGGAGTCCAGGGAGAGTTGAGAGGGCGCTTGAGTGAGAAGCAAGGTCAGGATGACAGTTGTCAGGCCCTCGCGCGTACAATTTGGACGGAAAGTGATACTGCGGACAGCTGAGGCTGCTTGGCTCTCTCAGGGTCCATTTGGAGCGTCTTAACATTCACTTTGCTCGGGCATCGGTTGTAATGAACGTGGAACTGGAGGACGAGTGGAAATCTCAGCATCTGTGCCGGTTTACACCCCCCAAAGACCCCCCCACCCCCTCTTCCTTTCTGTCTCATATGCACGCTGATTTACACTTGTCGTGTTAAGAGGCCGCAAAAGAGATTCCTGAGGTTGTTGTAGCCACCCAAAATTCCTCTAATCATACGCGCCATCCCACCCTTATTGCGCACACTTCTGCACACCACCAAGAGAGCCACCGTGGTGGGCATCACCCTCCTTCACCCCCCCGGTCAGGCAACATATCAGATGGCCCCTAAAATAAACAATGGGAGGAACGAGAGGACACTAGATTTGGTAAAATATGATATGTGGGCTGTGTGCTAATGGTAGTGGGTCTGGAGGGGAGGGGGGAGGAGGTTCCCTTCCACCCCACCCCATCCCATCTGAGGTTTTCAATAGAACTTAGAAATCCACATTAGTCTAGCTCCAACACTGTGCGTATATAAATTAGGAGTGTCAAGTGATTACATTTTTTCAATCGTAATTAATCTTAGACTTAGTAGTTAACTCACAATTAATCACACATTTTATATCTGCTCTAATGTGCAATAAAATGTAATGGTTAATATTGAGTTAAGCAGCAAAATCCAGCAGTGTTTATCAATATCAGAAGAATTTTGCCACTTTGAGTGAAAATGACATCACAGTTGATCAGGTCTCAAGTAACAACCAATCACAGCTCAGCTTCAAAAAACAGGTGAGCTTTATAATTAGTCGTTGCCTGAGCCCCGGCGCAACTGTGATGTCATCTTCAGTCGACAGCAAGTGGCAAAATGGCCGCCCCGTGGATTTTGCTGCATAACTCATATTCCACAAATGTAATATTAATCACAATGTCATGTTTAGACTAGTGAGATCACATATAACATCTTATTGTCAAGAAATGTTTAACGTGGACTTCCCCTTTAAAGATCCATTTTAATGGCTCAATCATGGGGAGATACTCTCAGGGGACTCTTGCACTTTTCGCTGGTGTTTCTCCAGTTGTCCTTTCTGTGCCACTTGTCACAGGCTTGTGAATGAGAGCCCATTTCCTGCACTTTCTCACTGTGGCCTTTAAAAGTGTGAGAGTGTGTGCGTGCATGTGCGGGGACAGCACGGAGCCAGGCCTTCCTGTGCTTCATTGTCTGCCAGCGCTCATTTATGGACACATAGAAATGCAAACACGCTGCAGCCATTTTGTTGTTTGCGAGTGTTTGCAGGATTCGGCAGGCATGTAGTTGAGACGCCCTGATTGAAATGCGTGAGTGGCATAATGCATAACCACCACTACTAACGTAGTGACTTTATTTTTCAAATACAAAGTACTGATTCAACTCATTTATTGTGAAATGAGTTGAATCAGTACTTTAACTTAAGTCATTTTTTTTTAGATAAGTATCTGTACTGTGCAAGCTGCTCTTCTTAAAATGTACGCATGCTTGATGAGAAGAACTTCAGAGGGAAGTTAAACCCCCACACCAACTGTTTAAGTAGCTACTGACTTAACACTCAAGCACAATGACACCTTCAATACCAGATGATGGCAAATGCTCCCCCAGGCCATATAATTGAGAACTTTTACGATCAGGAACTAGAAATTAAGAAGAATAGAAAATATCCATTGATTTTAAGGGAAAATGCTGTATTGGCTTATGGTCTTTCTTTAAAAGTATCTGTCATTGTTTTAGTTGTTTTTTTTTTAGATTTTTTTTAGATTTTTTTTTTTAGATTTTTTTTTTTTTAATTAAAGTATCAAAAGTGCTAGTGGTATCGGCACTTGGTATCAGTATTAGTGATTATGCAAGAGTTGGGTACTGGTATTATTTATGTATGTATGTATTTATTTATTTATTAAATCAAACATCCCTAATAATAATTAGTCAAATTTAAGCCTACATGTGTTTTGACTTGACGTTAACCCTATTTTTTTTATTTTTTATTTTATTAAATCAAACATCCCTGATTATAATTATTCTAATTTAAGCTTACATGAGTTTTGATTTGACGTTAACCCTGTTCATTTATTTATTTATTTACAAACACACCCTAATTATAATTTTTCAAATTTAAGCCTACATGTGTTTTGACTTGACGTTAACCCTGTTGTTTTTCCACCACACGCTCCAGGCTGACGTCTTCCCAGCAGTGTCCGGGCATGTTTTACAATTAAGAGAAAGAAGAAAAAAAGCGTTTCAAACGCAAACAGTTAAATGCAACGGACAATGGAGAAAGGTGATAATTGGGACACCTGAGGACCTCTGTTCTCTGCTTCACAGGCATCTATGCTCCTGAGACAAAACAAATAGAGGTGGAGAGCTTGATGGGGGTGGGTGTCAACGTTTCGCCTTGATAAAAGCCAAGAATGCTTTCCCTCTCATTTATCTAGCAACAGGTTGTTTTCCTATAAACACTGGCGGATTCCGACCGAGCGCGTCGGTAAACGCCGAGCCATCAAAACTGACAAAGCGTGAGAAACATTCACATTTAGTCGTAAAAGTCTTGTCTTATGATACACACTGTTAGAAGGGCGTATTATTTGTATTTGCATGCTGCATAACAATACTAAGGTCCACAGTGCGCATAATCAATGTACTATTTTGAGACTTTGTTGTAAGCTTTTGTAAATGTCGAGCATTGGGGTCAAATGACATCATGTACCGCATAGTCACAGTTTCTCCCGTGAATCTCCCACAAAGCTCCATTTTACCTTCATATTCAAGCTTTTAAAATGATGATGATGTTTAACCTCTCGCTTTGGTCATTTTGATCTTCCCCTTTTCCAGCATTGGGAATGCTTTACAAATCACATTCTCAGGGTCTTAAATTGTAGCTTGACATTTCTCAATTTTTTTTTATATTACTTTACTAAGCTATAACAGTGAAGAGGTGCAGATTTCTCCCTCTATTATGCAACACATTTTTTTGGGTGCTAGTACATACTCCCTAATCTTTCACGCTTTTCAATTGGCACTGCTCCATTTGGCAGTCAAGGACCAAAACATATGCGCCGGCTTCATAGCGAATCATAATCTTTGCACCTTGAGGCCGTGAAACTGTCCAACACTCGTTGTATTAAGATGGGGAGAATCTGTCTACAATACTCAAATGTTTGTAGAAGTGATCTGGTCTATTCAGCTTTTCTACAGTCAGCTTTAAAAACAACAACACATAATACATTCAGATGTGTATCCCAATGCGCCGCAGCATAACTTCACTTGCATTCGTCTACCGATCAAAGTAGCTTTGAAGCCATTGTTGGCTTGTCACCTTGCTCATTGTTACTTTTTGGTTTTGCTGAAAAAAATTAGCAGAAAAAAAGCTATTAGTAAGTTTGTGGGAAGGAAGTCATGCTTTGTTGCATTCACTAACAAGTTAACATTAAAAAAAAAATTGTTGAAACAAAAAGCGATTAAAACTGTATTGGCTTTGTACCAAATCCACTATTTTTGTGTAAATATACATTGAATGTAGGGATGTTCTATACCACTTTTTTTTCCAGAACAATATCAGTACGAGTACTCATCTTTTAAGTATTTACCGACACCAATATCAAGTACCAATACCGCTAGTACTTTTGATACATAAATTCCCCCCGCCCCCAAAAAACTATTACATATTATTTTAAAGAAACACCTATATATCCCAATATAGCATTAAAGTTGCATGAAATTAATGTAAAATTTTTATTCTTCTAATTTTTAATTACTAGTTCCTTATCGTAAAACCAGATAACAGTATTGGTTGCTGTTGCGATTACAAATACTTCGACACCGATACCTGATATCGGCACTCGCCCATCCTTAATTGAATGTACAGGTATATCATTTTTATTTTTTACCCCCCTTAGTTTTATGTTCTTTTTGTTAAATTGTTGTTTTGTTAAATAGTTACGATTTTAAAAAAAAAATGCTACCTGAACATTTTATCATTTCAAAGCAAAGATCTAGGATTTTTTAAAAACGAATTATTTTATAAATCTGAAAATGTGTTGAATAAACATAAAAAAAAAAGAAGTAATAGTAGAAGATGAAGAAGAAGAAGAAGCGTGCCCTTCACGCGATCCCCCCACCCCCTCCCCCTTCCTCCACGTGCACCAGCTGCGAAGGAAGGGGGGCGGCGGTGGGGGAGGGAGGGACCTGAGCACACCGAGCAGCTTCAACACTTCATTAAGAGCTGTGCTCTCACAAAGTTAACATCTACGACCTGACTCTGTGTTTTCTCCGTGAGGATTTACTGGGGAGAAAAACTTTTCGTGTGTGTTTGTCTGAGCACCTGCGTGGTATTTGAGATTTTTTGCATTTTGCTCCACGCCGGAGCACCTGGATTACACCCCTAACTGTGGATCTATGCGAACCCTACGCGGGAATCCAGCTCAGTTTGTGAAGTAGAAGAGGAGGAATGTATCGTTTCTTTTCGAGACTAACATTTCTCCTTTCGGCCATTATTTCCGTCTCACAAGGTAAGAACAGTTGATTTTGCACTCTTTTTTTTCCTTCTTTTTTTTCATGTTGAAATACGTGCGTTTTTGGCACGTGCGTCGACCGTTAGGGCCTAACCGTTTATAACCGCGCGTTCAATTTGAGCTAAACTGTAAACCGTGGCTAATAAATGTATTATTTGAAAATTTATTTAACACATAAGCTAGAAAAATGTTACTTTTGCATTTATTTACTTTTCATAACCTACGTGTGTAGTAACTACGTGGAAAAAAAGTGTTTCAAAGTGTGTTGATTTCAGGCGGTTTTGAATAACATGCTACATAATAGAAGTCGGTGCGTGTGTTAGGGCCTGTGGGACGCTCAAGGGAACTTTTTTGGGGGAGGGGGCGGGGGGGCACCTTTTGTCTGTATGTGTGGGAGAGAGTGTGCGTGTGGGGAGGGGGGATTCGGGGATGGAGGGTGTTAACAATGCACGAGTAGAATGTTTTATGGCTCGTGCTGGACTCATATCTTTTGTTCCCCGTTTGAGTCCAGCAGCTGCCGCGCGCTTTTTTGCCGCCGCCGCCAAAGTGTGCACCCCCCCCCCCCCCCCTCCCAAGGAGAGCCACGCACCATCAGGATGCACTCCTCTGGTCTCCCACCTGTGTCCTTTGCTCCGCCCCCCCAAACCACATTATTCAATTAAATATTTTATTACATTATTGCACATATTTCGGCAGCATTAGTGAAAGTTGAGTTTCTTCATGAGGGTTTTTAATGAGTATAATTACATACAAATCAAGTTTCTTGTGTGCATTCAACAGGTCTAAAATGCTCACTACCCACTGAATCCTGCCTAAATGGAGGAAGGTGTGAAGCCGCCCCCAATGGGAATGGAGACTGCAAGTAAGTGAATCAAAACATTTACTGTGTTTGCCTGTTTTGGAATCTGATTGCTTTTGGGGAGTCGTGTAAATAAAGGGGGCAAGCCACATATTCCCCCATTCCCATTCCAGCCATTGAACAGCCTTTGCGCCCGGCAACCAGAGGCCCGGGGGACCCTCCTCTAGCTCCGGTGTGCGCTTTTTAGTGTTACCCCCGCCGCAGGAGCCAACGGTTCCCTCAAAAAAGGAAAGAAAAGCGTTCAACGGGCCCGGAGATGTGCGGAAGGGCCAGTGGGGACAAAAGCCCCCCCTCCACCCCCACTGTCTGTTAATGAATGCAAGACCCCCTCAACTGCAAAGTGCGAGTACGCGTCCAGCCCTAAATCTTGTTTTTCTGCTCTTTCACTGGGGCGACAGCTGGGGCTCGCCCGCCGCCCGTCGCCCATTGTTGTGCAGTGGGGAATAATGCTGTGTGACTAATCGGAGTGGGCCTTCCCATCATGCCACAGACACCCCAAACCTCTGGCGTAAACCCCTCCCTCACACCCCGCCTTCACATCCAAAAGGCTTGTCTCCTGCTCACTTGAATGGATAAGCCCCCCCCCACCTGACCTCAACCCTTTGCATCACTTGTGTGTGATCTCCATTAGAAGGCCAGATGGCTGTGAAATCTAATTGGTTTGGATGTCAACAGAGTGAGATTGATTGGACTAAAGTGCTGAAATTTGAAGGTAAACAAGTGGGAGTTGGAGGGTGGGAGGGAGTTAAATTGTGGGCTACTTCTGTGGTTTAGAGTTGGGATGTTTGATTCCACTTTTTTTTTTCAGTACTCACCTCTTGAGTAGTCACCAATACTGATACCTAGTACCTACACCACTAGTACTTTTGATACATAAAATGTCCCCCAAAAAGTAAAGGTAAGTACAGTATATATATTCCAATATTGTATTTTCCTTAAATGTATAGTGACATTAATGGCAATATCCTGTTCTTCTAATTTGTCATTTCTACTTACTGCAGGGATGTGATTTTTCCGCTAATTCGCGGAATTCCGCTTTTTTTATCTCCCCCCCAAAAAAAAAATCGATTTTTTTTATTTTATTTTATTTTATTTTTTTTTTTAGTTCATTGTGTATGCACATGACTCCGACAGATAACATCTTCTGCTATAACAAAGACATTTGTGGTATGCTCTAATATGAGTTACTTTTCATTTGGTCATGATACAATTATTTGTTCATGAAATTTGAACTCTTCAACATTATTTATGTGTTAACTTAGTAATCACATTAGTTAGATATGATGATATTCTCAGTGATAGTTTTTAAAAGCAAAGGCAGTCCAATGTTTTTGAATGTGACTGATTTTGAGTTGACTAAAACTGCCATTTTATATGGGATAGTTCAATATACATTGAAAATTTATGCTGTTGTTTTGTCTATTTCTTTGTCATGTGAGTGACCCCCAGACCCCCGGCTAAATTTTCAGATAATTTCACTTTGGTCAAATCACATCCCTGTTACTGATAGTAATACGGCCCCAAGATGGTGGCTGATACTGGCTGATTACGGTACCTTGAAATAAGGCCGGATATCGGCCCGATACCGGCACCTGGTACCCGCCCCTAGTTTAGATATTGAATATAATCATTAGGAGCACCGATATTGGGCATGTTGACAAATATGGCTATCTGCCTTTAAAAAAATAATAATAATTCTGGCGGCTGTTAAAAGGTAAATTAAAAAACCTTTTTAATCCCAGGGAACTATTTCTTTAAATTTTCAGTTAATTTTATAAGAGATGCTGCTGACCCTGGGAACCTTTTGTTTTTGTTGGACATAACAAAGATACGTGAAAGTTTAAGTTTTCAGGTATTTTTTAACATACTGGTAACCTTGGGAGCACCCTTAACCTTTTTTTTTTAGAAATATATATATATATATATATATATATATATATAAAAAAAAATCGACATGCTTTAAGACATAACAACAAAGTCAAGATTGGCATTTGTATTTAAAAAAAATTTTGTTGCCCCCCTTTTTACTGAAAATGAATATCGGCTTCAAATATCGGTTATCTGCCTCTTTGACTACTAATAATTGGTATCAATATCGGCCCTGAAAAAAACTTACTGGTCCATCCCTAATAATGATCAACCGAACATGGCTATTCATGGAAAATGGTGGGAACTACCAATCTAGTGAATTGCCCAGTTTTGATTTTAGAAAATGAAAAAAAAAAACAAGCTGGAAAGAGGAGTTACAATCGTCTCTTGCTTCTTGTTGAGGAGTCCCTTCCTCCACTGTGGCTCCAGGGTGGCCCCTCATCTCCCCCCCCCCCTCGGGGCATGTGGCCGCGGCGGGCGCCTCTTCTGGTCTGTGGGGACAAAGGGGGAGCATTGAGGATGCGATGCTAGTAGCCCGAGGCCATCAATTCACAGTATCTAATCTGCGCACTCATCCCACCAATCCCCCCACCCCAAACACACACTCTGTCCACACGTGCGCATATGCTCGCGTTCATACGAACGTCCTCCGCCCCTACAGAGACGTGACCGCGTGGCTCGGTCCCAATTAAAAACAGACAGGAAAGATGCGCCGCCCTCGTTTTTTTCCTCTTCCCTCCTATTAATCATCTCGAGCCAAGCAAGCCGTCCGTCAGATCAGCAATCAGCATTACTGATCTTCTGTGGGCAACCGAGCCACGTGCACGCATCGGGAGAATCCTATCTCCGCGTATTCGGGCTTCAGCATGGAAGCATATGGTGACACAGTTGTAAGGGGGGAAAGATCAAAATCCTCTTTGGGTTCCCACAAGGCATGAGAACCGAGTGTAAATTCACTCGTCAGCTTAGTGTGGGCGTAAACTGGTAATCAGATGTTTTTTTTTTTGTTTTTGTTTTTTTCAATGGCTTTACTGGGATTATATGCCCGTATTAAGACAATACCGCTGCCCCCACCATCGAGGAAATGTGATGTTTAGTCACACAAAAACCTTTTGCTAACCATTAACATGCACCCATCCTTTTTCTATTTCACGTTTTTTTTTTCATTAGGGTTGCGGGTGAGCTGGAGCCTCCCCCAGCTGAGTTTGGGCGGGAATCGGGGTAAACCGCAAATTTGTGGCCAGTCAACTGCAGGTCACATAATGTATAAAGACTATATTTACATCCCGTCAAGATTCGGGTTAAGGTCAAGATTCTGGTTTCTGAAACATTTGGATAACCCGTTTGCATGACCAGAGTTAAGGACGTCATTAAAAAAATACACGCCATTTCCGCTTTTTACTTAATCTAAGGTCAATAAAAGACGTCATGTTACTCGTCAGTTTCCTCCCCACTCCAAAATTGTCGTTCTGTGCTGTGTCGCAATGTTTGTTTTAGGGATTCACGATAATGCTATTTTCAATCGATACAATAAACCAATAATTTAGAAAGTGTCGATAACCGATAAGTACAGACGCTCCCCTACTTACGAACATTCAAGTTGCGAACAACGGTACATACGAACATTTCTGCGCGTACAGTATGTCAAAAAATGTTTGGAAAGAAATGCTGTAAGTTAGATTTTGTATTGCGCGTAGTGCTTCTTTCCGCCGCTAATACCGACGATTGGCGCTGTGAGAGCTCATTGGAGGCTGAGCAACGTGTCGAGGGGGAGGAGGAAGAAAACGCCGGTCCCCATGAAGCAGGAAATAACTTTTGAAGCCGATTCCAGCCACGACGAAGAATCTCTCATGATATAAAATCCTCCTCCTCCATCATCTCCTTAAGCATCGAGTACATCTTCCAAAAGTAAGTTAAACTTCATTTTATTTATCTTATTACGTACATGTACATACTGTGTGTGTGTGTCTCGCTCTCTCTCTCTAACATACGTAGTGTACAGTACAGTACTGTACGTATTCTCTCCATTTTATTAAAAGTTTTTTTCAGTACAAACCAATGCAGGTTACTTGTACAAGCCTTAAACATACTTATATAAACCTTCAATATACTTATATAGGCTTTAAACATAAATTATAATACAAAATATAGCACTGAAGCAACTTACGAACAAATTCACCTTACGAACGATCGTCCGGAACGTAACTCGTTCGTAAGGTGGGGAGCGTCTGTAAGCCGATAATTGTTTACGAAATTAACTTGAATACAAATATACTTTCAAGTCCTACTATAACTACATGTACAAATACATTGTGTAAAGCGTAATGAAGTTGAATTTTATTGATATCGCTGCTTCAAAGACAACCGGTAAGTCATTTTGAGTTTCCCAAAACACAGTCGTGTTCTAAAAATGTGTGAACACGAGGTCGCGCGCATTATGACGTCACTAAAATAGGTGAGGGGAGGAATTTAGGAGTTGGGCACAACTTGAGCCACAAACACAACAGATGGACCAACGCGGCATGTCTATCATTATCGGCAGATTTCTTTACTATCTGGTTTATTTGTTTGACGTCAAATTGGTCGATAATTGTTGATAATTATTGGCCACCGATATTATCGCGCATCCCTAGTTTGCTTACCTTGTGTATTTCTAGTGGGTTGCGCGCCAAAACCCACTGACTTATATACATGCATATATGTGTGTACACACTGTGGCATTTTCACCGTAAAGACAGAAAATAACATTAAAACGTCAAGAAATTAATGTATTCAACTCAAGAAAGGCTGGCTTAGTGAGTTACACGGTAATATGACCAAGATTTCCTGCCAATAGCGCATTCACAGAACACATACCAATGAACACAAACAATTTATTAGTATTTTTATATGACCAAATATTCTGATTATAAAAGGGTTTACTGTTTTGTTTTGTTTTGTTTTAATCTGAAGAGCCCAAATTCAAAAAGACTGTTTCTGACCAATGAGAATAAACCCAGGAAACACCTGCAAGTGCGTGAAATCCAGCATTTGACCAAAATAGACCCCCGGCTAGCGCGGTCAGACCTCTCTGACCTTGCACTGAGCTGTCTGGTATTGCATAGTGACGGCAAAATGTCTCGCTGGCAAAAGCCCATCTGCGGCGGGCTCCCAAACACACAACCAGAAAGAGATGTTCCTCTCTCTCCCTCAAGGAATGCCGCACTTCATTTGTCCTCCTATAGGATTACCAGCATGGTCCCGGCTCAGCTCCATGCGGGCCTAAGCCTATCAGAAGTGTACAAGTGTGCATCAATGAGTCAACTTTATCTAAGCTCTAAAGCCGCCGCTCAAACCCCCCTGGACAGAGCCCCGTTCTCTGGATGCCCCGATGCCTTGCGCTTGCTGGAGTCAACGGGTATGCGGCTGATCCTGTTGTGGATCATGGGGTAGCGAGGCAGTGCTACTTGGACCGACAGACAGACTGCCAGTCAATTGCCGGTTTCCTGATTGGAAGCTAGCTATGTGAAACGCCTGACCAGCGGGCCCCCTAAGCTGTTTTGTTTTCATATACAAGCAGCAATATTTTGACAGCATCGTTAATTAATTAGAGTCTTGTAAATTCTAGGCCAGGGGTCTGCAACCTGCTGCTCTGGAGCCACATGTGGCTCTTTAGTCTCTCTCCAGTGGATCTTTAAAAAAAAAAAATAGTAGATTTTTTTTTTAAATATATATATTTTTTAGATAAAATCAGCAATGACAATGTCAGAGTCCAAATGTTTAAGAGAGGCAAAAATCTGATTAAAAAATTGTTTTTTTTAAATACATAAAAATGTCTAAAGAGTGGCCATAAAATGTCCAAAAAGAAAGAGGAAAAGCAGAAAATTACCATTAAATGTCCCTGAAATTGCCCAAAATGTCAGAGAACGGACTAAAGAAAGCATAAAAGGAAACGTTCAAAAAGTAACCATAAAATGTCCGAAAACAAGAGGAAAAAAAATTCTGAAAATTACCATAAAATGCCACAAAAATTGCCAAAAATGTCAGATTATTTATAGCAAAAAAAAAAGGCAAAAAATAAATAAAGGCAGAATATTACCATATGGGCTGGCAACCAGTTCAGGGTGTACCCCGCCTACTGCCCGAAGCCAGCTGGGATAGGCTCCAGCACCCCCGCGACCCTAGTGAGGAAAAGCGGTCAAGAAAATGGATGGATGGATGGATATTACCATATGTCCATACTCCATAAAATTGCCAAAAATGTCAAAAAGTTGAAAGAATGGCAAAAAAAAATGTATGAAAAATTACAACAACAAAATAAAAAATGGAAGATGAAAGATCAAAGAAAATTAATCTAAAAGTTTTGGAAGCTGCATCATTTTCTGTTATGGTTCAGCTCTAATTAGCTGTTGGGTCGTCATTACATTAGACTAACACTAGCACACTGTTTCGTTCGTCATAATGTTCAAATGTTTTGCGGCACCAGACAGATATTACTTGGGCCTAAAATGGCTCTTTTGACAGTCAAAGTTGCTGACCCCTGTTCTAGGCTCTTCGTCTGTCTCATTATTTGGCCTTTTCCCCTTTTCTTAAGAAGCGCTCCGAAGATGGTTTTACTTAATTTTGCTAGCTTGTGGGCTTGCCTTTTTACTACAGTATGCAGACAATTTTCTAAATAAAACTTCTTTGATGATTAGTAGTCTCACTTTGCGGCCCCGGTGGTTAGACTCGTGTTAACTCTTACCGTGCGATCACTCTTATCTGGAGATAAGCAGCTTCTAGGCTGGAGTGGGTGCTGACACCTCACTTGAGACTTGTTAAACGTGGAAACTCTTTTGGTGGCTGAGCGTTGCACTGCAAGGGCCAGAGGGCAAATGGTTCAGCGAGTGCGTGTGATGCCCCATCTGTGCTTTAATGACGGAGGAGCCCGACGACGGGTACGGTGTTGGATTTCCTCTAAAAAAGACGCTAATACATGGCAAAAAAAAAAAAAAGATGACAACTGGTAAGGGTGGCACAGTGTGAAGTTGAAAGATCACCTGAATAAACAGCGATTACAGGTCGAGAGGCAGACGGCAATCAGCAGATGTAGAGTGGATGTTTTTGCACCAAACGACCATGACGGACCCCTGTCAATCTTTCCACTTGACCTCTTTTTAGAGGGCGAGACAGGAAATAGCCATAGACCCCCCCCCGGTTAACAATTCAACTCTGTCACTTTTTCATTTTTGTTGTTGTTATGAAACAGTGCCCGATGTTGATGTGCAAAATCATCAGTTAACTCAATGCCTGACGAATCATTTATTTATGTATTCATTTATTCGACACTTTGTTTTCCGCTCAAAACTGTCTTGTCTCGCTTCTCACGCTGTCTGCCCGGTAGCGGTAATCAGGGTCATCCGGGATGTAAACAGGTGCACTGCGAATAATCCAGCGTCATCACGGCTAACCCGCGTTAGCAACACAGTCCGAAAGTTCGGGCGAATTTCACCCAAAAATGCTTAACGCGATACAAATCTCCCTTTCTTGGCAGCCACGGTCGAGCAGGTACAGGTTTTGCTTTCAGCAGATGTGAAACCTCGGGGTTTGGGTGACAGGAACAAAAAAGGAATTTATGCAAGCAAATGAGCACTTTGAGAGGCTAAAAAAAAGGAGAGAAATAGGAAAAAAAAGATCATATAACAGTTTCATAAACACGATGAAAGGAGGATACTATGATGTTAATCTTTACTGTACTTTGTTGACATGAGCTTTTCCACAGCGGTGGCATTTTCCACCCAACAATCAGTCTGGTTTTTGTGTCGTCAGTGGGGGATCGAGTCACCACCCAAAGTGGCAGATGGCGGGCCTGGCCCAGTCAGTCACTTGGGAGGGAGTGTGTGGGGATGCTTTGAGAAGCTAAAAGGCAAAAGAGGCTGTCCCCTACACAAAAGTGCTTAGGGTCAGAGGTTGGAGGAGCATCTGCTCCGGGCCTGAGGGGGGGGGGGGGGGGGGGACATTGCTTCACCGGGAGAGACCTGTTGCCGTGGTGTGTGTGTGGATCTCCTTCAGGACAAAGACGATGCATCCCAAAAAGCAGTGGAGGGGGAAAAAACATAATATCATTTGTTTTTACGGTATTTAAGGTCGTTAGAGTATTTATTCCACGTCCTTGATATCAACAATCGTTTTTTGCCAACTTGTAGATTAACGAGGGTGCAGTTGTAGAATTTTTGTCTCTTAGTACAGACGCTCCCCAACTTACGAACGAGTTACGTTCCGAGCGATCGCTCGTAAGGTGAATTTGTTCGTAAGTTGCTTCAGTGCTATATTTTGTATTATAATTGATGTTTAAAGAGAATACGTACAGTACTGTACTACGTATGTTAGAGAGAGAGAGCGAGAGACACACACACAGTATGTACATGTACGTAATAAGATAAATAAAATGAAGTTTAACTTACTTTTGGAAGATGTACTCGATGTTTAAGGAGAGGAGGAGGAGGAAGAGGAGGATTTTATATCATGAGAGGTTCTTCGTCGTCGCTGGAATGGGCTTCAAAAGTTACTTCCTCCTCCGTAACTTCAATGTAGGAAGAAGTTGAGGGTCGCGGAGAAGAAGATGAGGGTTGATGAGCATCTTCCTTGGAGGATTTACTAGAAACTGGCCGAAAGAAGCGATCTAACGACGATTGCACAGTTTTCTTCTTTTTTCATCATAAATGATGCGGTAGCACTGTATGGCATCATTCAATTGATTTGCAACCTTTGCGCAACGTTCAATATTTGGGTCTTGCTGCTCGAAGAGTGCGATGGCTTTATCTATGAGCGACAGGCGTTTCTTCTTCTTCTTCCTCCTCCTCGACACGTTGCTGAGCCTCCAATGCTGGGTGAGCTCTCACAGCGCCAAGCGTCGGTATTAGCGGCGGAAAGAAGCACTACAGTACTCGAAAAAAGGTGCGCAATAAAAAATCTAACTTACAGCATCTCTTTCCGGACATTTTTTGACATGCGCGCAGACATGTTCGTATGTACCGTTGTTCGTAACACGAATGTTCGTAAGTAGGGGAGCGTCTGTAATTATGTTCTTCCGCTACTAGGGCCACTTTTGGGCTACTGGATATTTTGGCTTTCAATAAAGCAGTTAAGGCATTTATTCTTCATCCATGACATCCAGTCCCGACGAGTAAAACAATTCAGCACACGAGTAGAATGTCTCGGGCAAACTTGTAGAGCTACTGTGTCTTACTAGTAATGCTTATTTTCCACTAGGACACCTTTGGCATGCCAGTAGGACAGTAATTCCCTAAGTTCCCCGTCATGGTACTGCAAATGGAAATGTTTGTTTGTTTTCAAACATTTATTTGAGTACAGGCTAGTTTTTTTTTTGTTCTTTAGTTTTTATGTACAAAACATTATAGTGGTGGGAAAAAAATGTATAACTGCTTGAACCGCTTTTCATATTACGGTGATGTAGGGACACTTCAAAGCTTCCTTGAATGCCTTGGCAGTCTTGTGCCGATTGTAACTGTCTGGACTCCCCGCGGCGCACACGGGCCCGTTAAGAGGTCTCACCTCTCTAAAGTCAACAAGAGAGGTTTTCGGCAGCCCCGTGTGACACTCGGGTGGGGGCGGGATGCTGTAAAAGGGGCAAACTAGCCGGAGAGGACTGTCTGCGAAGGAAAGGTTTGGGGGATCTAAAAAAAAAAGGAGAGAAGTTAAGCCCAAAAGTGTGTTTGGGCTGAGAAAAAGGCAGAAGTTGCAACAGCTGACTTCACATGAGCTCCGAATGTCCCCGGAGGTGAGGTTAGCTTGTTGGCAACACCCCCCTTCCTCCCAGGGGGAAAAGGAAGAGAATGGGGGGATATGTAAGGAGAAAGGAGGAGGAGTCTTGCTCAACAGCTGCTCTCATTAACATGCACACCTGCTCCCTGTGGAGACACAAACAGATGCCCCCCACTCCTCCCCTCGACACACACACACACAGGCCCAAATTCAAACCATAGCATTTTTTATTTTTTTTTTGCTGAGCTAACACCAGCGTTGCTATTTACAAGAGAAAATCAAAACAAAGATTATTATCACCATTGCGTAATCTCTTTCTCTTTATTTCTGGCTTGTCGCATTTTAGCAGTGTGGCACGGTGAGGTAGTGGTTTGCACGTCCGCCTCACTCTTCAACAGTTCGGGGTTAGAGTCTCTTGTCAGGTCTTTCTGTGTGGAAGGTGCATTTTCTCGAGACTTTTAGTATCCCACCAAGCAATGACGTTATCAAGAGTCCTGTAATGTTTGTTGCATGAATTCAGCATTTTTTCTACAACAACTGTTTTTATGCAGTATCGGGGCCTCTGCCGGTATCGGAACAACACTAATTAAAAATAATTTTAATATTTATTATTTTTAAAAAATAGCAGGAATTATTTTACAATTGAAATAAACTATTTTGTGTATATTTTGGACATCTTTAAATTCATTAAATAATTGCCTAAATAATTAACTCAATTTATTATGGTTTTAATTAACATTTAAGAATTATTTTATTTAAATAACCTTTTTGCCTAAAATAAAAAAATATCCATAAAATTTAATTTATCATTTTTTATCTATTTATAAATAATTGCTTAATTAATCTTAAATGAATACTACAATTTAAAGATGCACATTTACATAAACATTTTAATCATAAAAAAAAAAATCTCATCTACAATTAACCCGGCCCATTAAAAAAATATATATATATTTATGGTCCAAAAGCACAAAAAGTTTGCCCACCCTTGCTCTAAATCATCCATAAGTGTGAATGTGTAAATGGTTGTTTGTCTATATGCGCCCTGAAATTGTCTGGCAACAAGTCCGTTGGGATAGACTTCCACTCACCCGTGACCCAAATGAGAACAAGCCGCATAGAAACTGAACGGTCACATTCAACAAGCAATGTGACTGTTGCAGCATCTTCGCTTTTGTGTCTGAATGGGAGCAAAGAATTTTCAGTGGAGGGAGGCTTATGTCCTGAATGCATCACTTCATGGTGGCCGTCCACGGGGCGGCACGGTCCCCTTGATCTCCGCGCTCATTCGGGATGAGTGTGGACAACGTGGGGGTTTGAAAGGTAGCCAGAATGAGCCAGACTCTCCTATGGGGTCCCTCGTCCCAGCATAATGTGTTTTTAAGGTTCAGAGAAAATCTAATCCGGAAGAACAACACCCCTGCCGGAGCGGGTGGGAAAATATGGAAGGCTCATCCTCACATACAATATTACTTTGTGAAGTGTGAGTCTAGAGATGTTTGTGGGTTGGTTGGTTAACGGCTGCGGTAATCGTAATGCATACTTGCGATACAGCACCAGCATATTTGCAAACGTATTTATTTATTTTATATTTGGAGGGGTCGTTTGGTTATTCTGGGATTTTTTTCTTCATTCTTTTGTGAAAAACACATACTGAATTTTTATCACCTTTTTTTGAGAGTTTTTTTGGGTTTCTAAAAATAAATAAATTAATAGATATTTTTCCTCTCCAATGCATTCAATGGGTATATGCAGATTTTCACTATTCTTTGCTAATTTTTTTTAAAAATATATTGTTTTATTTTACCGAAACTCCTCATCTGAGTAACAGGACTGAGATTTTAGTGTAGAATTAGCAACTACTGCCACATGACATTTATGCTAATGGTAGTTCTAGCATGCTATTAGCGTACTACAGTTGATTTAACTGTACTTAAAAACAGTAAAGAAATAAAACAAGCAAGATTTTAGCAATCCCCGAGTTACTGTTCCAAAAAATAAATAAGAAGCCAAAAATGTTTACCAGTGATATGCATATATTTTTTGTTACGTCGTGTAATGGCAGTTCTAGCATGCTATTAGCATACTACAGTTGATTCAACTGTACTTAAACACAGTAAAGAAATAAAAAACTAAACAAAACTGGGCTAACAGGACCGTGGCAAGATTTTAGCATTATTGTTGTTCTAAAAAATAAATAAGAGGCCTAAAAATGTTTAAAAAATAACATACCACATATATATATATCAGAATGTTTGTGGAGAAGAGGTAGCGCGAGAAACGGCGATGAGATGATGATTTGAGCATAATTATTTAAGAAGTGCTTATCAAACTGGGGGCCATTCGCGTTAATCAGTACCCAAGAAGTAACTCTCAGTTTAGTGAACTCTGAGAAGGACTTAAATGATTATATTTCATAGTAAAATCTAATATCTGAGTCCCCAACCTCTGCTGGGTGCCGCAATCTTAACTTAGCCTTTCTTGTCACTGTGTTTTTTACACAATCGATCCACTTCCCTCCAATGAAAAGGTCCGCTTTCTCCTCACCAGGTGTCCCAGTGACTACGTAGGCAACCGATGTCAATTTCCCAGCCCGTGCAGCCCATCGCCGTGCCGCAACGGTGGCGAGTGCCGCGCCGTCTCCCACGGCAACACCTTCGACTTCAGCTGCGTGTGCCGGCTGGGATTCACCGACCGCCTGTGCCTCACGCCGACCAACCACGCCTGCATGAGCTCGCCCTGCCGCAACGGGGGAACGTGCGACCTCATCACTCTCACGGCCTTCCGCTGCCGCTGCCCACCCGGCTGGTCAGGTAGGACCCTAAATGGAAACATGGGCTCAGTCCCACTCTTTGATCACAAATTAAACTGGAATTCCTCATGTTTTCTTTTGCTTTGCAGGCAAAACATGCCAACACTCCAACCCGTGCGCGTCAAACCCGTGCGCAAATGGCGGCCAGTGCTCGGTCTTTGATTCCAACTTCATCTGCAGCTGCCCGCCGGCCTTCCACGGTCAAACTTGCAAGCAGGACGTCAACGAGTGCGCCCAGAGCCCGACGCCCTGCCTCAACGGCGGCGTCTGCGTGAACGAGGTGGGCTCTTACCACTGCCGCTGTCCTCAGGACTACACCGGGCTGCACTGCGAGACCCGCTACGTGCCGTGCAGCCCCTCGCCGTGCCACAACGGGGGCACCTGCGTCCAGAAGGGGGACACTATCTACGAGTGCAGCTGCCTGGCAGGTAAGGGACGTTAATGGTTTTCTACTACGCACATCTTAAAGCTTGGAATCAAATCCGAGCAAGAGGAATGACGGCAGGAAGCAGCGACGCAGACGTTTCCTTTTGATAACCCTGCAACAAATGTCCCGACTACTTTTTATTGTGTTGCCACTACAAAGTTCTTTAAATTCCGTAAAATCCATAGAATAACACATACCCGTGTAAAATACGCCCGTATAATATGTTATCCATCGGATTTTACAGTAACTATTTTTCCCGCCTAAAATTCACTATCACTCACAGCCTCAAAACAATTTACACTAAATACACTACAGGGGTTTCCATCCACCCATTTTAATTCCAATTTTCAAGAAATGTGAAAATATAACTAAATGGAAACGCTAGAAATTACGGAAAAGGGCCCAAAATTCGCAAAAAAAAAGTTTTTACGCTTAGAGGGGGTAAAGTTTGAAGCGTATTGAAAAAAAGAAAAACCTAATTTTGGTTATAGAAAAAGGTTTTGCGAATAACCGCTGGCAAGACCGGACACACGTCGCACATTTTGACCGGATATCACGTCATACGTACGTTTTTAGTCTTTAGTACGATAAAGTAAGGTATGTTTGGGGGGACGACAAAACAGAAACCTTTTTGGAATTAATTTAAGAAGCAAATATTAATTCTACTTTAGATGGAAAACAACAAAGAAATGCCACGGTTTATCAAGAATTACAACAGAAAACTGATACGACGTCATCGCACGGCACAGTCGCTTCCTGGTCTTTTTCTTCTTCTTTTAAATTACTGGTGGCTCACATCTCTATGGTGTATACCGCCACCTACAGCGGCGGAGTCCTCTCTCAATATTCGCAAAAGAAGAACCGATGGAAACGGGCATAAGTCGCATGTCCGTTTTGCGCATTTTCAGTAAATTCGCTTAAAAAATTCGAAACAATTGGATGGAAAACTGGCTGATCGTTAACAGCCATAACATTTGTAACTATATTGCGAACTAATGTTGATCAAATTTGATCATTTTTTCATCCTTTATGTCAAAAGGCATCAGTATTATTACAGCTGCATCATTTCGCAGAATGAAGAATTCTACAGCAGTGCAATGTAGTGTGTGTGTTAAAGTTGAAGCCATGCTGTGTGACTCTTGCGGGGGTGTCCGTGCTGGAATGCGGCGAGATAGCGAAACGCGGCTGAGCCACGGGTCGATAGTTAATCATACTATTGTGGCTATAAAACACCCCATGTATGTCTTTCGGAGTAGACACATACGCCACACTAAAGCGTTAAAGAAGACTGCCACGAGGAGAGATTACTTATCTTTATCTAAAATGCGTAAAGATAAGTCGTAGAAACAAGGAAGTGGCAATAAACTCCACTCAAATGTGGCTGAAGTTGTTCTTTTGCCTAATCGCATCCTCACTGTGTTATCAGGATTCATGGGTCAGAACTGTGAGCACAACATTGATGACTGTCCAGGCCACAGCTGTCAGAATGGCGGCGTATGTGTCGACGGAGTCAACACCTACAATTGCCAATGTCCACCTCATTACACAGGTGAGGTAACCTACCAGCAAAGGATTTAAAAAGTGCTATGATGTAGGCATGGGCTGATTACCGGTTTGACAGTTGACCGTAGTTTTAAGAAGTCAAGGTTTCAATAACGAATGATACAGATTTTCGTGGGCAATAAGCTCTTGTCTTTTTTGAGGGAACATGGTCACAATATGACTGGCTCATTGCAAGGTGGAGTAAACGAGCCATCACTCTTAAAGTTATATGCCTCCAAGTAACTTATTTTCTCCTTCTTGGCGAGCAGTTGCACGCAGAAGGAAGGAGGGAGCAAGACAAAAGGGACACTGCAAACGCTGATGTGTTTTTCTCTGACTGATGTGCCTTTAAAAAAAATAAAAAGTGCCAGCAGGTACTACTTAGCCCCAAGGATAACATGAGTAGCCCACAGGTCTTTCCCCCCAAAAAATAGCTCACCAGTGATGGGACATTGTGACTTACTAAGAATTAGAACAGAAGAAGAATGCTCATATTTATTTATTGAAACTTAACTTGGTACATGTTTCTTCTGTACCAAATATTGTGTATTTTTTTTTTTTTTTTACAAATAGAAAAAATTGTGTTCAGTGCTGGGAAAAGGTTGTTTTTATTCACACAAATGCCCCCAAAATATTATTTTTTTTAGACCTGTAATTTTAATACCGTGATACTGCAATATTAACAGGATGACAAACTGAAATATGATTGGACAAAAAAAAAAATATTATGAAACAATACATCCCAGAGAAATGCTACGCAATCAAGAGAATAGACAAGACTAGACTAGACTGGAATAAAAATAAATCCTGAATTCAATTTAATGGTCAAGACCTTGCTGGCCCTGACGGCTTGCCATGGATGTTCCACCTGTAACTCATCACCTTTTCGTCTCTCAGGTCAATACTGCACCGAGAACGTGGACGAGTGCGAGTTGATGCCCAACGCGTGCCAGAATGGGGGCACCTGCCACGACACTCACGGGAGCTACCACTGCGTCTGCGTCAACGGCTGGACAGGCGACGACTGCAGCGAGAACATCGACGACTGCGCCAGCGCCGCCTGCTACCACGGCGCTACCTGTCATGACCGCGTGGCCTCCTTCTTCTGCGAGTGTCCGCATGGGCGCACAGGTACGAACCTTTTTACCACAGAATGGCAAAATAAATCACATTCTGTACTTAAGTAGATGGACAAATACATATGTAAAAAAAATAAATGTCAAACTAGAATTACTTATTCACTTCCTGCAAGGCTGCGAGCATGTCTACTGAGTGCACTGAAATCATGCCCACCTCAACTGTCAACTATCAAACAAAAATCTACCACAACCTGGAAAATGGATGTTTAAGAGATGTCTTACATCTTTCATATACATGTTTTAATATATTTACTTTAAACGTCCGGGGCTTTTTTGCCACACCACTACGAGAAGCGCTAGCACCCAGATAGCTTGCAAGCTAACAGGCTTGGGCTTGAATATAAGAATGAAATAACTCACAATTACACCAGATAAACCACTGTTGCAAACGAAGGCGCTGAAATTCTTATATCTTGGGTGAATGGGGACTCGCGTCACACGGCCAAGTGCATCACCGGGCATCGTTTTTAGCCACAACCAAAATATTAGGAAAACTGAAATTGTGAAAAACAGTTTAGAAACAAATCTTGGAATACACTTAAATCCATTCACTCAAATAAAAAAACACAACAAAAGTATAGACTTTGAAATACGTAGTAGTATAAAAATCAAAATGTAAAGGAATTTTTTTTAAACTTACATAGAGTTAGAAATTTTTAGAAGAAGGAAACTGTTTAAAACACTAGCTAGCAGCCAATTCCAGCTAGTTCTTAAATATGACGTAATTTTTGTGCTATTAAAACATGTTACCATACTTTTGCTAATGTTGTGAAATTAATAACCAAACAATTCTAAAGTAGCTAATGCTAAAGTAGCTAATGATAACAACAACAACAAAAATACTGTTAGATGGGAGAACTGGTGGTTTTAAGACACAATGTATTCAGTGAGAAAAAACTCATGTTACAATTGTTTGTTTGTTTTAAACCAAAGTCAGCTAGCATAGGCGAGATATTTACTGTATGGTAGCATTGTCTTAACTTTTATGCTGTTAAAATAACATTCTCATGGCTTTGCAAGCATTGTGAATGAAAAAAAATGCGAGATTAGCTCATGATAACAGTTGAAAAAAAATACACCTTACTTGCAAGTGTTTTGTTTTGTTTTTTCAGATTAAACAGAATTATTTAACTCTCTGCCAAGTCCAGCAACAATATTTGAACTTCATTACATTCTGCTAGTGTGATGTTGCAATGCAAATGGCGTTCTCTCCTGGGCTTGTAGGTTTACTGTGCCATCTGGATGACGCATGCATCAGCAATCCATGTCAAAAAGGTTCCAACTGTGACACTAACCCAGTCAACGGGAAGGCGATATGCACATGCCCGCCCGGGTACACAGGGTCCGCCTGCAACCTGGACATCGACGAGTGCTCCCTTGGTAAGTACAGTCCGCTTTCCTCTTCTTCCGAATGTGGTTCCTATGCAAGCGCGTGACATATTTTTCACCTTTCAGGCGCCAACCCGTGCGAGCATGGCGGTCGCTGTCTCAACACCAAAGGCTCGTTCCAGTGTAAATGTCTTCAGGGCTACGAGGGCCCCCGATGCGAGATGGATGTCAACGAGTGCATGTCTAATCCCTGCCACAACGACGCCACCTGCCTGGATCAGATCGGCGGATTCCACTGCATCTGTATGCCAGGTACGAGCATTCAGGAATTATGAAAATAATCCCATCAAGAAAGGAGGCATGATTGGACTAACTGTGGTTTTACCCTGTTCAGGTTACGAGGGTGTATTCTGCCATATCAACACGGATGAGTGTGCCAGCCAGCCTTGTCTCAACAGCGGCAAATGTGTCGACAAGATAAACTCCTTCCACTGCGAGTGTCTTCAGGGTGAGAAAATACCAGAGAAAATTCTTTGGAATCTCACTTTCTATTCAGACAATATATGCGACAAGAGTGGATCATTAAACTTTCTCTTAATGATTATGCTTAAATATATATGGCTCTTGGAAAGAAGTTAAACAAATGGCTTGCCACCCTCAGTGAGAGAAACATTAGCATGTATATTAGCATGGGAGTTTGTGCTTGGGTTTAGCGCCAAAACCGGGGGCAGGGATTGGTTTTTGGCTCGCCAGCCTGAGCCCATTGTGTTGTCTGATAGAGGGGAGGGGCTTTGAGTTGTGTAGTTGTGGGGTGGTTCACTACTTCTTACCAATCTTAGCGATGTACAAAGTGTCATTTGTTGAATTGCAGGATTTTCAGGCAATCTGTGCCAGGTGGATATCGATGAGTGTGCCAGCACTCCGTGTAAAAATGGAGCAAAGTGTACCGATGGTCCCAACAAGTACACCTGCGAATGTGCTGAAGGTACTTCATCTTTTTTTTTTTTTGCTTTCTCCTTTGTATATTTTCTTGATTTTCCATTTGGCCTAACACTCCATTTGTCCTCGGTTACAGGTTACACAGGGCAGCATTGCGAGACCGACATCAACGAGTGCTACTCGGACCCCTGTCACTACGGCACCTGCAAGGACGGCCTGGCCTCGTTTACATGCTATTGCCGTCCTGGCTACACGGGCCGCCTGTGCGAGACCAACATTAACGAGTGTCTGAGCCAGCCCTGCAAGAATGGCGGCACTTGCCAGGATAGAGAGAACACGTACATCTGTTCCTGCCCCAAAGGCACCGCAGGTGAGACCTCATCAGAATTTTGATTTAAAGGAGAAGTCAACCCCAAAATGTTCCTGTCAATATGTTCTATGCAGCCCCGCTAGTCTAAACGCGGTATTCTGATTAATATTGTCTTTGTGGAATATGAATTAAGTGGCCAAGTTCATCTGTTTTCATCCATCTCAGAGGGCGGCCATTTTGCCACTTGCTGTTGACTGAAAATGACATCACAGCAAGGTTATGTTAGTTAACGAAAACTAATGAAAAAAAGATGAAATTCAAAAAACAATTTTGTTAACGAATAAAATCAAAAATGCTATTTAAAAAAAAAAACGAAAACTAACTTAAACTACATTTTATGTTTACAAAGCTAACTAAAACTAACTATAATTATAGCGAAAATGTCCTTTGTCTTTGATAATTATTTTAATGCATGAGCCTTTGGGGATGATTTTAAATGTGATTTTAAGTATATTTATTGAACCGCAATAAGGACGTTTGAAAGTGTGTCACACAGAAGTGACGTCATCTAGCGGCAGCCAATAGAAAAGCACATTCAGATGATGTCGCTCCTAGGTGACAATTTTGACAAGTTTGACTTTTGGCTCCAATGGCTCGGCTCGCCTGCTTTTTCATTTAACTAAAAACTAACAGAACCGCCCTGAAAACTAATTAAAAATAAAAAATAAACTCAAAACAAAATAAAAACTATAATGAAAATTCCAAAACTATAATAAACCTTGCGTAACAGTTTAGCTTGCGAACGTCACATGACCAAACCTAGAAAATAGCTGAGCCATGAGCAACTGTGATGTCATTTTCAGTCGCCAGCAAAAGTGGCAAAATGGCCGCCCCTGAGATAGATAAAAGAGGGTGGATTTTGCAGCTTAATCCATATTTGACAAACGTAGAATAAATCAGAATTTCATAGAACACATTATAGTTAATAATCTGTTGTTGTTGACTTCCCCATGAACAAATGCAAGGTGCTTAATTTGTTCCCACGGTCCAGGTTTCAACTGCGAGATCAACCTGGACGACTGCAAGAGCCACCCCTGCGACTACGGGAGGTGCATCGACAAAATCAACGGCTACGAGTGTGCGTGTGAGCCGGGCTACACAGGTGAGCGGTGGTTGGAGTTTACAGGTGTGTTGGGGGTGGTCCCCCAAGCATAAGGAGGAGCGGACGGGACAGGTGGCTGGCGGGCTCGCTCTGGCGGAACAATGGTGTCAGGTTGCCTGTGTGAGACGGGGTTTGCGTGGAGGGGGGGGGGGGGGGGGGGGCTTGAAAGAAGCACTCTTCCCAACCCGATCCACGCAAAAAAACACGTTTGAAAAGACTTTGTAAAACGAGCTTTTAAAGGGAGAAGGGAGTTTAATAACATTTATTGTGTGATTGCATGGCGTTCTAGTCAGGCTTTCTTGGCCCGACAGAACCGGTTCTGACTGGTAATGTCTGCGATTATGCTAAAAGAGGGCAAGCCAGGACCAAGCGTGTGTGCGCAGGCTGCCGTGCGTCCACCACCCCCCCCCCCCTTCGTCCCCTCTGTCTTTCTGTGCCGACATGGGGAGTGCGGAGGGCACGGCGGGACGGAGACGCAAGGGGACAGAGGACTATTGTAAGTGATGGTGAGGCGGTTAGGCCCCTCCCCTCCTGATTGATGAAGAGTAAGGGAGGGGATCCGGAGGGGGGTTAATTGTTACTCGGCCGTGTGTGAAATGGGTCTGGCCTTCTGTCCCTGTAAACAAGCCAAGTGAGGTTATGTGTCCCTGGATTGGGGGGTGGTGTGTGTGTGAATAGAGAGAGTAGTTACACCCCCCCCCCACCCACCTCCTTCCTGGCAGCTCCTCCCCCTCCCGGGGCCCAAACGCTCCTTCTGCTTATTCAACAGGCTGCCATTCAATCAATGGCGGCCAGGCAAAAAAAAAGCCCCCCAGGGGCCACCAGTGCTAGGCACACACTGCGCTGCTCCTGCTCTTTTCAATTGAACGCTCAGGGAGTTTTTAGTGTTAGCTCTCTATTGTCCAAAAAGCCGCACTGTTCACCTCAATGGGGGGGGGGGGGTCAAAGAATACCACATCGCAGAGCAGAGTGTCCAGCTGTGCAGAAATTCATGTACAGGCATTCGCGTCATGAAAAGCTCAAATTTTTTGCGCCTGAAGAATCGCTCATCTCATCCTTTCAGGAACCATGTGCAACATCAACATCGACGACTGCGCCATCAATCCGTGTCACAACGGCGGCACGTGCGTGGACGGCATCAACAGCTTCACCTGCCTCTGTCCGGAGGGCTACAACGACGTCACCTGCTTGTCCCAGGTGGATGAATGCGGCAGCAACCCATGCATCCACGGCCGATGCCAGGACCTCATTAATGGGTGAGTAGCAGACTCGTGCCTTGGGTTAAGACCATGTGACAGGCGGCGAATAATTGCAAAAGTAGCTTTTCTGACACATGTTAAAAATCAGAGGGTCGTTTTGTCAGCGGCATTTAGCGACATTAAGAGATGCTTAAAGTGGAAGTTTCTTGACAATAATTAGTTATATGTGACCTCACTAGTCTAAACTTGACATTCTGATTAATATTACATTTGTGGAATAAGAATTATGAAGCAAAATCCAGCCGTTTTTAACCATCTCAGGGGGCGGCCATTTTGCCACTTGCTGTCGACTGAAGATGACATCACAGTTGCTCAGTGGTCAGGCAACGACCAATCACAGCTCACCTGTTATCTGAAGCTGCGCTGTGATTGGACGTTACCTAAGCCCTGAGCAACATTGATGTCATCTTCAGTCGACAGCAAGTGGCAAAATGGCCGCCCCCTAAGATGGATAAAAAAAACGCTGGATATTGCTGCTTAACTCATATTTCACTAACACAATATTAAACAGAATAATATATTTAGACTAGTGGAGCTGCATAGAACATATTGTCCCAAAAAAAGTTGGGTTGACTTCCCCTTTAAGTCAGTATCCTACTGAGAGGCAAACATTCACGATGCTAGCAAATGTTGATTTTACGTCAGGGTTCGTTCAAGGTCGCAACGCTTGCTAAACGTTGACCTAAACTTGTTAACCTCCTAGCAACAAGAAAAGCATCGAAACTGTTTGCGTATGTCTGGCGAACGTTTAGAGAACATTGCGAAATCAACAGTCGCTAACGTCGCAAAACATTTATGAAAAGGGATTGTATTGCAAAAATGAGCAACTATTTCCCACTTCTTTACCACTTCACGTCGTCTCTAGCGTTGGATAATCCAAAAGAACTTTGGCTACACATCTTAAGACCGTTTACAAATGCTTAAGACTGTTTGCAAGCACTTGCCATCGCCACTGTTAGCAAAACAATGGATTTGCAAGGACGTTTTGAACATGTTGCAAAAAGAAAAACTGTTTGCAACAAGTAAAACTGCGAACGTGTCTTTCTCTCATTTTTTCTCATCGTAGCTATAAATGCACCTGCGACTCTGGCTGGAGCGGCCCGAATTGTGACATCAACAACAACGAGTGCGAGTCCAACCCGTGCATGAACGGAGGAACCTGCAAGGACATGACCAGCGGGTACCACTGTACATGCCGAGTGGGCTTCACAGGTCAGCCAACGGCGGCTCAAAACTCCCAATTTGCGGCGAGTTCTCCTTTTTCTGGCATCTAACCCAAATCTCATCGCATCACCAACAGGACCCAACTGCCAAACTAACATCAACGAGTGTGCCTCGAACCCATGCCTCAACCAGGGCACTTGCATGGATGATGTGGCGGGCTACAAGTGCAACTGTCAACTCCCCTACATCGGTACGACACGTAGCTGCTTGCTTAATTTGCCGATAACGAAGGCTATCTTCCTTCTTTCCACGCAGATTAATCCTGTGTTGTTTTACCAAACCTCATCCAGTAGTCTCTCTATCAGGGATGCTTGTTTTTTTGTCTTCCCTGTGTGGAACGATCTGACAGTCTGCATTGGAGGGATAACATAGAATGAGTGTTTTCCTTTAAGGGGGGGGGGGGGTAATGGGGGTGTAGAGTGTCACAGTTGCTAATATAAGCGGGAGAACTCGAACTTGCTCCGCACCCCCCCCATTCCCATTTCCGCCACGTCCTGTTTCCTGTCTGTGATCGCACAATAACAGGAAACAGGAAAGCCCTTCCTATTTGGTTAAGTCGTCATGGAAATGGATAAGGAAGAGGGATGGAAACCGGAGCCCGTGCTCTTACTTAGCGGGCTTCAATGTGTGTGTTTTTGTTCCCAGGTGAAAACTGCGAGACGTTGCTGGCCCCTTGCAACTCAAGACCCTGCAAAAACGGCGGACTATGTAAAGAGTCCGAGGACTACCAGAGCTTCTCGTGCAGCTGTCCCGGGGGGTGGCAAGGTGTCTATTTCTGTCCTTTTTTCCAGACGCCTTTTTGTCGCATCTTGCGGATCATGCAATTAACCACACTCTCCCTGAAATCAAGGTCAAACTTGCGAGATTGATATCAACGAGTGCGTGAAAAGCCCGTGCCGCAATGGGGCCCTTTGTCACAACACGATGGGAAGCTACCAGTGCAAGTGCCTGCCTGGCTACACGGGTCAGAAGTGTGAGACTGACGTCGATGATTGCAAGCCAAGTAAGGCTCACATTTGAAACGTTCGAATCGGCTTTGAAATTAGAGCCTGACCGATAAATCCGTGGTGTGTTATTTTACTTTGGTAGTGTTCTGCTGCTTTACCTTGGGTATTATTAAAATGTGTGATCATGTAACTTAACAGATGGAGGGGGCCACAATTTCCCAGCTCCACTGGGGGCCCACATAGATGTATAACAAAAGGTGCATAATGAAAATTACAAATATGGACAAAATTAAGGATGCAGTATTCAATCTTTGATATATACAATTTCATTTAAAACAAAGACAACAAAAATTGTAAACCAAGAAGCATATGATGATTTGCAGTATAGCGCCAACTACTGCAGAGGAGGGTTCATTTTACGTCAGATTTTGTTTGCCTTAAGTATCGGCGGCAGTTTTTGGCAGCCTCCAACGAGTACTGACACCTTAAAATAAGGCTGGTATCGGTCTGATACTAATAATATCAGTACTCGCTCATCCCTAGACAAAACACGTGCCATCTGCGAATAGGGAAAGTCCACATATAATTGACACTGGGGATTTTTTATTTTTTTTGCAAACCCCATAAAATCCTCAACATTTTTTGATAAACCTCCAATATGCATTTCCCATTAAAAACAGGGGTGGGTTCCCACAAAAAAACAATAATCTTTTGAGAGAAAAAAAGTGAACAGGTGAATTTGCAGGTTATTCGCTAATTGAAATCTCCGAAGAACATAATCCCATTCTCTGCATTTCAGATCCATGCAGCAACGGCGGTCTGTGCCGCGACGGCATCAACTCTTTCACGTGCACCTGCCTGCCCGGCTTCCGCGGCGGCAGATGCGAGCAGGACATTAACGAGTGCGAAAGCAACCCCTGCCGGAACGGTGCCAACTGCACCGACTGCGTCAACAGCTACACGTGCACCTGCCCGCCCGGCTTCAGCGGCATCAACTGCGAGATCAATACCAACGACTGCACCGACAGGTAAGCTCAGCCACTTACTACGTGACCACATTTGTAGGAAATATTTTGATTATTAACTTTGTTTTGTTTGGTTAGCTCTTGCTTTAACGGTGGCACATGTGCGGACGGCATCAACGCCTTCACCTGCCTGTGCTTGCCCGGATTTACCGGCAGCTACTGTCAATATGACATCAACGAATGCGATTCCAGACCGTGTCTCAACGGTGGTACGTGTCTGGACAGTTTTGGAACGTACAAGTGCACCTGCCCTCCAGGTTACACGGGTGTCAACTGCCAGGTATTGGGAGTTCTCCTCCGTGCGGCTTTCCATGTCACCGTTGTGTGGTTTGAAATGAACATTTCTTTGTTTGCTTGCTAGAATCTCATCCGTTGGTGCGATTCGTCCCCCTGTAAAAACGGGGGGACGTGCTGGCAAAAGGGGGCCTCCTACACCTGCCAGTGTCAAACTGGATGGACTGGCCTCTACTGTGACATCCCAAGCGTGTCCTGTGAAGTCGCAGCCAAGCAGCAAGGTAGTCATTGCCCCCATTAACTCATTCGCTGCCATTGACGGTTATAAACGTCCAAAAATCATTTTGACTATTTTTATTAGTTTAACTTTTTTTCCCTACTTTTGTTAACAAGAGTATGAAAACCTAGAATCTTTTTTATTGTACATTAAGAACAGATATAAAATTTGTGCTTAATCGTGAATTAACTATTGAAGTCATGCGATTAATTACGATTAAAAAAAATATCGCCTGACGCCCCTAATTTTTAATAAACATCTCGTCAGGCGATTACATTTTTTTTAATTGTAATTAATCGCATGACTTCACTAGTTAACTCACGATTAATCACAAATTTTCTGTTCTAAATGTAAAATATTTTTTTCTAGGTTTTCATACTCTTGTTAACAAAAGTGGAAAAAAAAAGTTAAACTAATAGAAATAGGTCCAATGAATTTTTGACGTTTATAGCCGTCAATGGCAGTGAATGAGTTAAAACCTCACTTAGAATTTGTACTTGCTTTCTTTAGCAAGGAACATTTTGAATTACGAGCACAGTATTGTGGAATACAACTCATTCAAAGGCATCACGCTATTAATTGCCTTTCCCTGTTTGAGTTTATAGACAAACTTAACATAAGAGAATTACACAATGTCCACCTTAGCCTGTATATCCGCTAGCTAAATTCTAACACTTAATGGATAAAGCTCAAAAGAATAGCATCTATGTGGTAAAACAGTGAATCAACTCATGTACACATATATATACTGCCCCCATGTGGCAGATAAGATACAAACATTATAAGAAGCATGACAATGTTGAGTGAATTGAAGCAAAATGTGTGACAAAAAATATTACCACCAGTTTTATACACTCTTCTGAAATTACAAAAAGTGACCACACTAGTTTAAACACGACATTCTGAATAATATAACATTTGTGGAATATGAGTTTTGAAGCAAAATCCATCTGTTTTTAATCTCAGGGGGCGGCCATTTTGCCACTTGCTATCGACTGCAGATTACATCACAGTTGTTCACGGCTCAGGCATCGACCAATCACAGCTTACCTGTTTTCTGAAGCTGAGCTGTGATTGGTAAAATGGCCGCCTCCTGATATTGATAAAAAAAACTGCTGGATTTTGCTGCTTAACTCATATTCCACTAATACAATGTTAACCAAAATGCCGTGTTTAGACTAGAACATATTATTGTCAAGATTTTTTTTGTCTTTGATATAATTAATGTTATTCATTTTTATGAATAATAAATAAATAAATGACCATAAATCTCAAACATTTTGCGACATTCATTATTATTAAGCACAGCATTTTAAAGGGTTCTTTGTTTTCATTAAATACATTACAAAAAAATTATTTGAGGCGCATTATCAATATGGTCATTTGATTACTGCCAACTTTGTGTTTTCAGGTGTCGAAGTGGTTCACCTGTGCAGGAACTCGGGCCAGTGTCTCGATGCCGGAAGCACGCATTACTGCCGCTGCCAGGCGGGTTACACCGGCAGCTACTGCCAGGAGCAAGTCGACGAGTGCTCTCCTAATCCATGCCACAACGGAGCCGCGTGCACTGATTATCTTGGAGGCTACAGTTGCGAAGTACGTGTTTTAAATGTACAAAATGGTTTGACGGTACAAATGCTCACGTTTGTCTCTATTGCCAGTGTCTCCCCGGTTACCATGGCGTCAACTGCTCAAAGGAGATCAACGAATGCCAGTCTCAGCCCTGTCAAAACGGAGGCACTTGCATCGATCTCGTCAACACGTACAAGTGCTCCTGTCCCAGAGGAACCCAAGGTACATAATCGCAACCCCGATTTCCCCAAAAGTCAAGAAATCAGGCCTTATCGCTCACCCGACACTCCCACCACCAAATCAGGCGTCCACTGCGAGATCAATCTGGACGACTGCAACCCGTTCAGCGACCCGTTGACCCACGAGCCCAAATGCTTCAACAACGGTAAATGCTTGGACCGCATCGGGGGCTACCGATGCGTGTGCCCGGCAGGCTACGTGGGCGAGCGCTGCGAAGGCGACGTCAACGAGTGCTTGTCGGACCCGTGCGATCCCAGGGGCTCCTACAACTGCATCCAGCTCACCAACAGTTACCGCTGCGAATGCCGCACGGGATATACAGGTAGCGATTGTGCATCCGGCGGGATGCTTGGTGTGTCATTGGCTACTAAGACATTAAGAAACGGTCTTTCCGTTTATCAGGCCAGCGTTGTGACAAAGTTTTTGATGGCTGCAAAGGAAGACCTTGCAGGAACGGAGGCACGTGTGCAGTCGCTAGTAACACTCCTCATGGCTTCATCTGCAAGTGCCCACCGGTAAGTGCAGCTCTCTTGATGAACTGTCAGCCTCCGCTTTTATTGGTAGGGAATCAAAAGCTTGTTCTTTTTATGGAACCTGTTCTCAGTCATTTGATTCCTTGGAATCGTTTGCTAGCTTAAAAGTGATTTGTTTGATGTCCAAATTAGTTTTGAATCAGTTTGAATGCAAAAGGAGAACTGTGATGTTTACAAAAAGGAAAGCCAACCCTAAAAAAAAATGTCAAGTCTAAGCACAGCATTTTGATTAATATTAAATTTGTGGAATAAGAATTAAGATGAAAAAATCCACCTGTTCTTATCCATCTCAGGGGCAGCCATTTTGCGACTTGCTGTCGCGTGACAATGACATCACAGCTGCTCAGGAAACGACCAATCACGGCTCACCTATTTTCTGGGTTAAGTCGTGTGACGTTCGCAAGCTGAGCCGCGATGGGTTGTTACCTGAGCCCTGAGCAACTGTGATGTCATATGATGTCACTCGACAGCAAGTGGCAAAATGGCCGCCCCCTGAGATCAAAAGGGGGGGTATTTTGCTGCGTAATTCATATTCAACAAATGCGATAGTAATCAGAATGCCATGTTAAGACTAATGATAGAACATATTATTGTAAATAATATTTTGGGGTTTACTTCCTGTTAACAAATGTTAAGAGCCAAAGTGTGATATATTGGAAAATGTATCCAGTGAAATGCACCTTTAATCCACCAGGTGGATTAAGAGCGCTGATTAAGACTTAAATTTAAAAACCCAAATTCTTAACTTTCTATGGGCAAATAAATGTGGAACTGGGCAGTTTCCTAAGGCACCTTTTTTATGATATTTTGTAAGAAGCTCAAAAACTACATTGAGTTTTTTGATTTCTCATTGTGAGTCATGTATTATTATTATTTTTTTTAACCCCTAAGGAAACATGACAAATAATGAGTTCATTTTGGATATGCTGTATCTTTCTCTGAAGGTGAATACATTCAAAAGTCAAAGCAAACAAACCCATTGCATTATTTCGTTCCCTCACCCAATAAAAATCGCTCAATCGATATGGACTCGGATTGATAAGCATGATTGAAAATGCAATTGGAATCGTTAACTTATTACCAGTTCCTGTCTTTACTTATTGATGCTGAATATGACCCGCGTGTTCCTCCGTCCTGCTAGGGCTTCACTGGCTCCTCCTGTGAGTACGATTCCCGCTCCTGCGGAAATCTCAACTGCAAGAACGGAGGCACGTGCGTATCAGGCCACCTGGGCCCGCGCTGCCTGTGTCCCCCAGCCTTCACCGGACCCGAGTGCCTGACCCCGACCGACAGCCTCTGCGTCTCCAACCCGTGCTACAACGGCGGCACTTGCCAAATCACGCCGGACGCGCCCTATTTCCAGTGCAGCTGTCCCAGCAATTTCAACGGCCTGCTGTGCCACATCCTGGACTACTCCTTCGTCGGGGGCTTCGGCCGTGACATCACCCCGCCTCCGGAGGTGGAGGTGAGCTGCGAGAACCCCCAGTGCGACGAGTGGGCCGGCAACCACATCTGCGACTCGCTGTGCAACAACCACGCGTGCGGCTGGGATGGAGGAGACTGCTCGCTGAATTTTGACGATCCCTGGCAAAACTGCTCGGCAGCGCTGCAGTGCTGGCGTTATTTCAACGACGGGAAGTGCGACGGCCAGTGCAACAGCCCCGGATGTCTCTACGATGGCTTTGACTGCCAGGGACAGGAAGGGCAATGCAAGTAAGTCTGGAAATGTAATAATAATAATAATAATATTGAAGAATAACATTTTGTATAGCACTTGTACAAAACGCTTTGAGGTAAAGCTGCTCGAAAATGAAGAAAATATTAATCACAATTATTTTAGTATTAGTTGAAATCACGATTAGGACGATCATTTGTTTTTTGGTGCAAAACAAGAAAATGTTTAAATATTTTTAAAAAAATGTTAAGACAACTCAATAAGAAAACAAAATCTATTGAATTAGTTATTTTTAAATTTTTAAAAGGTGCACATGTATAAATTTAAACAACTCACAAATTAGTATTAATAATCTTTTTTTTATGATTATGCTGATTTTGTAATTATGGAGTGTAATAATTGCAATTGTAATTGAATTTTGATGAATTGCACAGCTCTACTTTTGGGATGCGCCTTGGGCTGCAAATATTTATTCACATATTTTTATTACAATTATTATTATTTTTAAAGCCACACACAGTCACAGATACGAGTGTGGCATGTGAGGATGGTGACCCCACGGGAACAAAAATAATACTTTCATCTAATGCTTATTTTATATTGGTATTGTTGTTTAATAATACAGAAGCAATTTTCAACTCAAATGGATGATCTGGACTGACCCAAGCAACTTTTTATCCCACAGCCCACTTTACGACCAGTACTGCAAAGACCACTATGCCGATGGCCACTGTGATCAGGGCTGCAACAATGCGGAGTGCGAATGGGACGGCCTGGACTGTGCAAACAACATGCCGGAAAAGCTAGCGGACGGACATTTAGTTCTGGTGGTCCACATTCCGCCGGAGCAACTCAAAAATTGCTCTTCGGCCTTCCTCAGAGACCTCAGCAGCGTTCTTCACACCAATGTGGTGTTCCGCCGTGATGCTAAAGGGGAGCCTATGATCTTCCCTTATTATGGTAACGAGCAAGACCTGGTGAAGCACAACGTGCTGAAGCGCTCAGCAGACGGGTGGCCCGAGTGGGCGGCCATGCCGGCAAATGTTTTGGGCCAAATGAAGGGCAGTGTGTCTGCCATGGTCAGCCCACGCAAACGCAGAGAGTTGGATTCCCTGCAGGTCAAAGGGTATGTATTACTAAACTAGCGTATTTTTCAGACTATAGGTCACTCTGGTGTTTGGATCGCACCAGTCAAAAAATGTAGAAAGAAGGGGAAAAAAATGAATTGTCGTATTTTGGGGGCATTTTATTTTACAAAAAGACGAAGACATGATGCCATGACGACTTGTATTTATTTTTCTTCTCCTACTTTATTTTTTGGCGGTTGGCAAATACTTCTGGTTTGCCACAATATTCTTTTGGACCTCGTTTGCTGCCATCAATAAGATTAGGGTGGAAATCTTTTAGATTTTCGATTAAGAACGATTTTTGATTCAAAATGATTCGATTGACAATGGTTTTTGCTTCAATTTATAGATGTTCAAGGAATCGTAATGATCTACTCCAGTCTGACTCGCTAATGCTAATTAGATTACTGCGCTACTCGGGGCACTTTTATCACTCAAAAAACCGGCTCCACGCTGCAAAAAAAAACTTTTATTGGAATAACTTGATCGGGACTTTTTCCTTCTCTCTAATGTGGCTACAATTTAACAGTGTATCAGACCGCGTGGAACCACACTGCCCCTAAGTGGCTAAATTGGGTACAACATGAACAGTGCTCCCAATAAAGGCACACACAAACAAAGGGAAGACAGTATGAAATTTTAATAAAATCGATTTTGGGATATTTAAAATCGATTCTGAATCGTACTAAATGAGAATCACGATTCTTACGAGAATCGATTTTCTAGTGTGTATCCTAACAATAATTTTAATACAAGTAGAACCTGATTATAAAAGGGAAGACCAGCTAAAATATATTTATTTTTAAAAGTGTGACTTATAGTCTGAAAAATACGGCAATCCTATATTTGCACAGGAAGAGCATGCACGTTGACAATTCTCCTCTTTCAACATGTAGGTCTATAGTCTACCTGGAGATTGACAACCGCCAGTGTTACCAGCAATCCAGCGAATGCTTCCAAAGCGCCACAGACGTTGCAGCATTCCTCGGCGCACTGGCCTCCAGTGGCAATCTCAATGTTCCCTACATTGAAGCTGTAACCAGTATGTGACTTAGTCTTTCCCGTGTATATTGTCATCAGCTGTAATGCTTAAGTAACAATTTTTTTTTTTTTTTTGTTCAGGTGTAAGACCCACTCCTGCTAGTTCAGAGCTGTATCCCATGTACGTGGTCTTCCTGGGATTAGCGGCTTTGGGTTTCGTAAGCCTGGGCGTTTTGGTGTCACGCAAGCGACGACGAGAGCACGGGCAGCTTTGGTTCCCAGAGGGATTCAAGACTTCGGAGCCCAGCAAGAAGAAACGCAGAGAACCAGTCGGGGAAGATTCCGTTGGACTGAGGCAAGAAGTCATGTGAATGCATACTGGAATAGGAAGGTAGTGTCGGATCAAATTAATCAATTCTAATATGGTGCCCTTTTTTTTTTTTTTTTTTTTTTTAAAGGCCTATGAAAATATGTGACATAAATCTCATGGATGACAATCAAAACGAATGGGGTGACGAGGATCCCGACTGCAGACGCTTCAAAGTAAGTGGGCGATTCTAATCAAATTAACCTAAAAATGACACTTTTGTTAGCGCAGCTGATAATTGGCCTGGCTTTCTCCAGTTTGAGGAGCAGTCCATGCTGGATCTGAGGGACAGAACCGACCAGAGAAAATGGACCCAGCAGCATTTGGATGCGGCCGACCTGCGTATCGCATCCATAGCCCCTACGCCTCCTCAGGGGGAGATTGAGAATGACTGCATGGATGTCAACGTCAGAGGACCGGGTTCGTTTGGATGAAACTAGTCCAGTGTTTCGCAATATCAGAAAAATGTCTTAAATTCTGTATGCCAGTCTGTTATTTATTTATTTATGAAACACTTTTAAGCAACATACAAAATGCTGTACATGGAATAAAAATCAGTCATGCAGTAAAGACAAGTAAAACTAAATAAATGAATAGATATCAAGTTGGTAAGTAAATTAAGTTATTAATAAATTAATAATAACACAAGAAGTAGGTAAGTGAATAAGTAAAGAACTAAATAAAATAAGTATCAAAAAATTAATAACAAAATACAGAAAACATCCAAGCTACATCTGTCTGCTTAGCGGAGCTAGCTAGCTGCCTGTTAGCTTGCGCCTGTCCACTGTTTTGAGACGTTGGAAAAGTGGTTTCCTTCACCGACTGCTCATTTAACTACACTTGAAACCGGTGCATTTACGTCTCCAGTGGCCTACTGCCATCGTCTGAAAGTTTTTGATAGTCTGAAGTGGAAAAGGGAGGCATCTTGTTTCTAGTTTTGTTGCTAATAGCAATATTGTGCTAATTAGCAGGCTGTGCTCGCGTTATCATTAAGAGGTAAATGAATAATGTTGAAATATGATCACAGCCAACTAGATCTACAAAAAAAAAAAAGTCACAGATATTAAAGTATACAGGAGTCTGGTTACTGTTTTTTCCCTGGATTAGCTTTGGGCCCATTACAAGCTTTGATATGATTATGACATCGCAAATTCCTAGCCAGTGATGAGAAATACGTTTTTTGCTTGGTTGGTTTGTTTAACATATAAACACATTACAAAATTAGAAAGAAAATAATTCATCTATCATAATTTACATGTTCAAAGTGAGGAAGAAGTACAACTTATCTAGTCCTACTTCCTGTTACTTCTATCATGTTAATGCACTAATAAGTTATTTTACCTATCATTAAATAAAAATACAAATAAAAAAGACAATAAAAATGAACAACGAAAAATGATCAAAACATTTTTATTTTAAGTGCACATATGATATTGGTTCAATTTCATTAAGTTTCATCTGGTCAGTTTATAAAAATGTAAGGTTAAAAACGGAATCAAATGACATTTTGGAGTACACGTGTTAGTTGTGTACCTTCTGCCATCTAGTTTCAGAGCACAATTCAGTACTAATTAAGTGAGATTTTGATCAGATGTGAATGACTGCCACAACTCATTGTTCCACCTCCTACCTCTGTTTTCCAGATGGTTTCACCCCACTCATGATCGCCTCCTGTAGCGGCGGAGGACTCGAGACGGCTAACGGCGAAGAGGAAGAAGATCCCTCCGCCGAGATCATCACAGACTTCCTTTACCAAGGCGCTAACCTCCACAACCAGACCGACCGCACGGGCGAAACGGCCCTCCACCTGGCCGCCCGCTACTCCCGCTCCGACGCCGCCAAGCGCCTCCTGGAGTCCAGCGCCGACGCCAACGTCCAGGACAACATGGGACGCACTCCTCTTCACGCTGCTATAGCTGCTGATGCGCAGGGGGTGTTCCAGGTAAATGCCTGTTTTGCGTGCAGTCTTGAGTCCTGCGTGGCCACAAAGAGTTTGTTCTCTCCATGATGTCATTTTTGTCCAGTTAACTAAACAAGCGTGTGTTTTGGCAGATTTTAATCCGCAACCGTGCTACCGATCTTGATGCGCACATGCATGATGGGACAACGCCGCTGATCCTGGCCGCCAGGTTGGCAGCTGAGGGCATGGTGGAAGAGCTGATCAACTGCCACGCCGACGCCAATGGCACAGACGATTCTGGTAACTAAGCCTTCGTCTAGTTACACACTCCATAAAGTACGCAACGTATTATGATGGCTCACCTCCCTTTTTTTTTTTTCTCTTTGCAGGTAAATCTGCGCTTCACTGGGCTGCGGCTGTAAATAATGTGCAGGCTGTCATCATGCTGCTGAAAAACGGTGCAAACAAAGACATGCAAGACAACAAGGTATGTGTAGTAATATGACTTAACCTTTTGGGATTTATGTAATTGGCACACTAATATGAAGGCTTTTAATTGGCTCAAAGGTACAGTGCAAAAACAAAAAAATGTAACCAAGATTACGTATCACATTTAGAGATAGGCTGGTATTTTATTATTATTATTATTATTGTAGTCAAGAAGGCCATTAACCGATATTTGGAAACGATATTCACTCTCACTAAAAGGGAAAATATTGCCAACAAAAATAATAATAATAATAAAAAAATTATATATATTATAATAATATAATAATAATGTTGAAATGCCTTTAGCATAACTACTTTTCAGATTAGCAAAATGTAGTTTTCCCTTACATCTTAGACAGTTGAAATCTGTGTTTTAGAATTCTAACAAAAGTTCTCCTCTCATCAGCATGTCTTAACTCATTCACTCCCAAAAACGTGTAAATACGTTGTTTTTTTTAAAAAAATACTTTGTTCTTCACTAGCCTGCAATAATGTGTTATTTTTAATATAGATCATTTATTTTTGCTAAGGCACTTCTGGATGGATGCAAACTGCATTTCGTTGTTCTGGACTTGTGCAATGACAATAAATTTGAATTCTATTCTATTCACTCCCCGAAACGTATTTTAACGTTTTTTTATGTTGTTGTTTTTTTAATGCAAGAGCATACAGAAGGCTTTGATGCAGCTTCTGACATGAAGCGTTGGCTTAAAGCAAGGGTAGTTATTACCAAAAAACGGCCAGCAGGTGGCAGCAGAGTATAAGAGATCATCCAGGGCCATGTTGCAACAAGCTCTTTTTGACAGTGTTTTCAGCAGGAATGCCAATATCGATGAAACTTATATATATTATATATATTATATTCTAATGCTAATTGCTCATTTTGGTGGGTTCCATGTTTTTATAGCAAAATAATAAAAAAAATAAAAAATCAGTACTGGGCAGTAATCAGTCCATCCCTAATCTCAATAATTGGAAAATGTGCTTATACTTTGTCAACGTAGTTTTTTTAACCAGGAAGTTTTATGTTAAAAATGTACAGTTTTAATTTTATTAAGTTTGGTTTTCTTGGTGTTTTTATTGAATGATTTAAAAAAAAAAAAAAAAAATTTTTTTTTTTTAGGAGGAGACTCCGCTCTTCCTTGCCGCCCGTGAGGGAAGCTACGCGACAGCCAAGGTTCTGCTGGAGCACTTTTCCAACCGCGAGATCACCGACCACCTGGACCAGCTGCCGAGGGACATCGCCCAGGAGCGCAAGCACCACGACATCGTGCGCCTGCTGGACGAGTACAACGTGGTCCGCAGCCCGGGCCTGAACGCCGCCCCCACGAGCGCCTCCTCCAGTCTCTCGCCGCCGCTGTGCTCCCCCAACGACTACCTTAGCAACCTCAAACCCAACGTGCCGGTCAAGAAGGTGCGCAAAGGAGGCAAAGACGCCGGCAAAGACAACAGAGTGAAGAAGAAGAAGTCGCTGGACGGGAAGGGGAATTTGCTGGACACGTCGGCCGTGCTCTCCCCGGTGGACTCCCTCGAATCCCCCCACGGCTACCTGTCCGACGCCGCCTCTCCTCCCATGACGTCACCGTTCCAGCAGTCGCCCCCGATATCCCTCAATCACCTTCAAGGGAAGGCCGACTCGCACATGGGTCAGATGAGTATGCCTTTTGATCTCAACCCGCCCCGCCTGTCCCACATGCCGGTCCCCAGCCCGAATAGTCAGGTGACCACGTCGATAGCCGCCACCAGGGTAGGCCAGTGCGATTGGATGTCCAGGATGCACCCAGGCCCGCAAGGAAGCTTCCACCAGGCCTCCCCCATGTCCCACAACATGATGGGAGGCCTCAGCGGCGTCGGCCCGGCCACCCTGTCGCCGTTTATGGGCTACCCGAACCTGCAGACCAGCCACCTGGGCTCGGCCGCTCACATGATGCAGCAGGCCCACTCGCGCCAACTCCAGCACCAGAATTCCAACTCGGCGGTGAGCTTCCCCGGCATGGAGCTGAACGGCGGCGAGATGCAGCAAAACAACGGGCGCGCCATGGCCATCCACAGCGTGATGCCCCAGGAGACGCAGATCCTCGGCGCGCAGTTCCTCACCCCTCCTTCCCAGCACAGCTATTCCGGAGCCATGGATAACACGCCCAACCACCAGCTGCAGGTGCCCGACCACCCGTTCCTGACGCCCTCGCCCGGCTCGCCCGACCAGTGGTCCAGCTCGTCACCGCATTCCATATCCGACTGGTCGGAGGGCATCTTAAGTCCCCCGACCAGCATCCATTCGCAGATGAATCTGATCCCAGAGCAGTTCAAGTAGGCTGTTCAACAAGCAGGAGACACACACTGAAGATCCCAACATGGTCCTTAGTTTTGTACTACTAACGGTAAAAAAAAAACTTTTTTTTTTGTACCTTCTTATTTATTTATGTTTCGTTTTTTCGCCTGAGAATATAAAGAAGATGCTTTTCTATTTATGCTTTTGTTATTGTATTTTTTTTTGTTCTGTATGTATGGGAAGAATAGGCGACTTTAAAAAGGAGTGTATATCAGAAAAAAGAGGCTCCTTGTTGTGTACACTGGTTATTTATTTCTCTTGGGTTGCTACGTTCACTGGATTTTTTTTTTTGCTTCTTCCTTTTTGCGAGGTTGCATTTTGTATATAAAGATTTTTTTTTTCTCCTTTTGAATACTTTCAGTATTAACTTTTTTTTTTTCCAAGTGACACACATGCCTCATTACTGAATCGTATTTCGCCAAGTCTTATCACTGAGTGTGTTGGATGATGATCAAAGACTGCCTGCTTACCGAGATCCTTTGCAAAATGGGAGAAGTGCATCCACATCAATCTGAGCCGACTCTTCGATGGAGTTTCAAGCAAATGGGAGTCCTTATTTCACATTTGTTGGCAAATCAATGTTTATGGTTACCATGTTTAACCTGTTAAGTGCCAACTTGAGGCTCTCGTTTGTTGAAAATGTTACGTTCACTACAGTTGAAGTTAGTGCCTGTGTGGCATTTTGTTTTTCCCGGGAAATGCAAATGTGTTTTTGCGGGATTTGTTGCAATGTCTTCAAGTTGGAAAACATGTTTGTGAAAGAAATAGGGACCTTAACGACAGCTTCCCTGCACTCTGTTGAGTGTAGCGCAGCGCAGGGTGTCGAATTGTCATGTTTTATAAACTAACTCAGAGGTTAAAAAAGAAATTTGAAATTAAGGTGTAATTTGGAAAAAAGGTGTCAACCTTGACAGGACGTTGTAGTTTGCAAATTACTTCCTGATTAAAAATGTTTTGTAAAAATTTGACTTGATTCAATAAAAGCTGTTGCTTAAAAAAAATGGACTCCTTTGTTTTTAGCGTTAACGCATTCTCAACGTGTTTGCAAACGAGATTTGATATCTGTGAATTTGATTATAAAAAAATGATTAAAAAGGGAGCGTTCTATTCAATGAACCATATACAAAAAGAGCAACCTGGAGTTGGTTGATTTGATTGACATTAAGTATACCAAGTTTGTGGAATAGTGGTAAAGAATGGCTCCTGCGTGCAGAGCAAGTAATAATTCTTACTGCACGCTTGTACAGGTTAAGAATTGGCTCCAGTTTAGTTGGATGAGTACCGACACAAGTGATATTACAATAACTAAGAAAGGGGTGAATCATTGAATAATAAAGACTTAGTGAAACTGTTTAATTGAGAAGACCAAGAATCTTTGCCAATATTCCAATATTTTTGGCAATTTTTGATGTAGTAATTGACATTTGAGGTTTCCAAGTCGTGTTTTCATCTATAAGTACACTAAGAAAGCGAGTTGATTTGACTTTTGTTATTGGCATATTATCAATAAGTACAGGAATATTTGCAAGATTCTTTTTATAATTTTGACCAAATTAAATAAAATATTGAGTGAAAGTTTATTGATTTTGAACCATTTTTGCAATATCTTCAAATTCTTTGTTTACAACATTCATGAGAGTTATAGGGTTTTGACGTGAATAAAATAAACTAGCATCATCTGCAAACAAGATTTTTGATAACTGGTTGAATACATTAAACAAATCATTAATGTATATAAGAAATAATAGTGAGAGATACATGTTTGTCTCAGAAAATGAACGAAGAGGCACGATCATCACAAAACTGGGGCATTAACATGAAAACGCCGGGTAAGATACTAAGTGACGCGCTCTTAGCAAGTGGCAACGCAAGATGGCCGTCGGTGGCGGCAATGCTGCGTTCGAAGAAGGTGGGAAGTCACATTTTTCAAATTTGTTAAATTCCGAACTCAAGGCGAATGTAAATAACAACTATGGCTATTTGTGATGAATTGACTATCACTTCGGATCAACCAGTTAAAGGGAGGTTCCAGTGTACTTTTCCTGAATGGACCGCGGAAATATCCAACTTTGCACGCTCCCTGAATGCAGCATTATATGTGTCCTGTGTTTGTTTATAAAATATTTCAAAAGTATAAACTTGTATAAAAGCACTATTTTGGATATATAGAACAATGCAATAAAAATATTTTAAAAAATAAAACGCCTGGTTTACTCGTGAATTACTTCCGGGTTACACTGACCTTTCTTTCCTTTGCTGCTTCATCCGCCAGCCTTCTCTCTCAGCTCAGGGAGCAGGACGGTCATCGCAAGACTCCAACATGCTGTCAGTACGCGTCGCGGCGGCTCTTGTCCGCGCACTACCTCGACGGGCCGGCTATGTAAGCACAACTCACGTCAATCGAATCATTTGTTGATTCGTTTCATTGTGGAAAAGGAGCCCTTCAGCGCGAATTGTCATGGCGGAGTTGCGTTTGCGGACGTGCTAGCATGCGGAGGACACCGGGCCTGTCACTCCGCCGATTCGCTCTACTGCTAATCTGACAAGTGCTTAAAAAAAACGCTTTAAGGACTCCTCGATAACTTGTCCGAATGAAATGTCAACGGACACATTAGCTGTGTGTCAGTAAGCAGTGAATTTTTCACTGAAGGTCACGTTTGTCCAGCTCTGCATGCAAGTTCACTATGAAATCATAACATGGCAATGGATGATTTTGTGTACGTTGCGTATGCTAAGAGGGGATGAAATGTATCAACTGTTTGTTGCATTTTAAAGGTGTCAAAAAATGTTGCTGCAGCATGTGTGGGAGTCAAGAACCTCCACACCACCTGCCCGTGGATGCAAAAAACAGGTACTTGTGATAAAATGGTACAATGGGTTAACAATCGAGTTGGGTCAATAGTACGTTTTTGTATCAGGGGAAGAAACAATCCCAGACTGGGAAGTAAAACAAGACCTAGTGTTTATTTCTCACTTCACCAAAAGGCACTGCTGAGGTTTCTTCCATCTTGGAGGAGAAGATCATGGGAGCAAACACCAGCGCTGATTTGGAAGAGACCGGCCGTGTGTTATCCATCGGCGATGGCATCGCCCGAGTCTACGGTCTCAGGAATGTGCAGGCTGAGGAGATGGTGGAGTTCTCATCTGGACTTAAGGTTCGTTCTTAAAAAAAAACTCAAATGAAATAAATTATGGTATACAAAAACATTTTTTGTGGTTGCTCATTTCCAGGGAATGTCTCTGAACTTGGAACCGGACAATGTTGGCGTGGTGGTGTTCGGTAACGATAAACTAATCAAAGAGGGCGACATCGTCAAGAGGACCGGCGCCATTGTAGACGTGCCCGTCGGACAGGAGCTGCTTGGCCGCGTCGTGGATGCGCTTGGAAATGCCATCGATGGGAAGGTGATTTCAATTCCAAAGCCGCAATCTGCCACATCTGCATCATCACAAGAGTTTCCTTCCCTTTATTGCCCGTTCCGTCGCAGGGCCCCCTCGGCTCCCAGACCCGCAGGCGTGTGGGCCTGAAGGCCCCTGGCATCATCCCTCGTATCTCTGTGAGGGAGCCCATGCAGACTGGCATCAAAGCCGTGGACAGTCTGGTGCCCATTGGCCGCGGGCAGCGTGAGCTCATCATCGGCGACAGGCAGACCGGGTAGGAGGATTTATCAATCTGCCGGTTTCCGTTTAGTTGAAGCCGGACCACTTAGCCTGTGAACATGTTTCCCCAGCAAAACCGCCATCGCCATCGACACCATCATCAACCAGAAGCGCTTCAACGAGGGCACCGACGAGAAAAAGAAGCTGTACTGCATCTACGTGGCCATCGGCCAGAAGAGGTCCACCGTGGCCCAGCTGGTCAAGAGGCTGACTGATGCCGACGCCATGAAGTACACCATCGTGGTGTCGGCCACTGCCTCCGACGCCGCCCCCCTGCAGTACCTGGCGCCCTACTCGGGCTGCTCCATGGGCGAGTACTTCCGGGATAACGGCAAGCACGCGCTCATTATCTACGACGATCTTTCCAAGCAGGTGAGGCTTTTGCTTTTGCTGCTGCCCGTTTGCAAGATCAATTATTTTTTGGACAATTCTCTGCAAATCATCTTAAGAGTCAGTTTTTTTCTGACAGGTTTTAGATTATTTTTTTATGTGGGCAATATAAAAATTATCAACTCTCTGCAACCCCCCTATTTAAATAGTCATTGTTTATTTTTTCTGATTTTAAATGTGAGAGGGGGGGGAATTATTCGCAAACCCTCTATCTAAATGGCCAATTATTGTTGTTTTTACTGATATGTTTTTGATTTTTTTTTTTACGTGGGGAAAATTAAAAAATATATTAAAAATAATTCTCTTCAAACACTTCATCTAAACAGTCAGTGTTTTTTCTGATAGGTTTTAGATTTTTTATTTTATGAGGCGGAAAAAATAATTTGCTGCAAACCCTTGTTATAAATAGTCATTGTTTATCTTTTTTATAGGTTATTTTTTGTGGGGAAAATTTAAAAAAAATAATTGTGAGGGGGGGGAAAAAAAGTTATCTGCAAACTCTCCCATCTAAATAGTCAGTTTTTTTTCTGTTTATTTTTTTTACGTGGTTATAAAATTTAATAAAATCTGCAAACACTTCATCATTTTTAATTCCTGATAGCTTTTAGATTTTGTTTTAATGTGGGGAAAAAATAATTTGCTGCGAACCCTCCATATAAATAGTCATTGTTTATTTTTTTTATAGGTTCAAAAAAAAACGTGGAAATTGTTTTTTTGAACAATTCTCTTCAAACCCTCCATCTTGTTTTTTTTTTTTGTTTAACTCTAAAGCACTTTGGTCACCATATAGTGTAGTTAAAGCGTTATATAAAAAGCAGTCCATTTACCATAGGTTTTAGATTTTTTTTTTTTTTATGTGGCGGTTCTTAAGAGTAGTTCTCTTACCTAAAAGATCAAACATTAGTTGCAAGCTTTTTAAAAAATATATAGTTTTTTGACATGAAAAACAAATTAAAAAAAATAAAATGTTCCCCCACTAGGCCGTGGCCTACCGTCAGATGTCACTGCTGCTCCGCCGCCCGCCCGGCCGCGAGGCTTACCCGGGCGACGTCTTCTACCTGCATTCCCGCCTGCTGGAGAGGGCCGCCAAGATGAACGACAACTTTGGCGGCGGCTCGCTCACCGCCCTGCCCGTCATCGAGACGCAGGCCGGCGACGTGTCGGCCTACATTCCAACTAACGTCATCTCCATCACGGACGGACAGGTAGCCACCAACTACCATTAGCCTCTTGTTGTGTTTAGCGGGGGGAAGATTTTAAGTCTTAAATTGGATTTTATAAAATGATGGCGTAATTTATAGCCAGTTTACAAGCCAGCTACTAACCTGAGCAGCGGCCCACTTAGTTATTGCGTTGTGTGTTGGTAATGTTGTTTAATAATTCATTCATACTGTAAACATAAAAAAAATTGATAGCTTGTACAAGGCTTCACATTTGCTCCCCGAAAAACGCTGCATACTTAAACTGTAAATCCTGGCCTTCTTCAGATCTTTTTGGAGACGGAGCTGTTCTACAAGGGTATCCGTCCCGCCATCAACGTCGGTTTGTCCGTGTCGCGCGTCGGCTCAGCGGCCCAGACCAGGGCCATGAAGCAGGTCTGTTTCACTCGCTGGGCCCATCAGAAGCAATCCCCCAAAATGCACCAACCTGAGTCGTTTTGTATGTTTTTTTCTTTCACCCGGCAGGTGGCCGGCACCATGAAGCTGGAGCTGGCCCAGTACCGCGAGGTGGCTGCCTTCGCCCAGTTCGGCTCCGACCTGGACGCGGCCACGCAGCAGCTGCTGAACCGCGGCGTGCGCCTGACAGAGCTTCTGAAGCAGGGCCAGTATTGTAAGTGGCGACCACGCAGGACGAGAACACGCACTTTGGCTTTTGAGACACGATGGCCTGTTCGCCCGCAGCTCCCATGGCCATCGAAGAGCAGGTTACCGTCATCTACGCCGGCGTGAGGGGACACCTGGACAAGATGGAACCCAGCAAGATCACAAAGTTTGAGAAGGCCTTCCTGCAGCACATCCTGAGTCAGCAACAAGACCTGCTGGCTGCCATCAGGTAGGTTTGACCCTCACAGAAACGGCTGCACTGTTTATCCATGAATTAGGTCCACTCCAGAAAATGTCGCCCTGAATTACAGTCAATTGTTATTCATTTTTGTGGTTTAGTTTGACCGTTTTTAGTTTGACTGAAAAATATTTAAATATTTTCCACTTGTAGTCTTAATTTGTAAGAATTGGGGCGAAATAGCGCCATCTGGTGGACAAATACCTGTACTGTTGTCTAGGTAGAATTGTTTGTGAAGGACTGTATTCATCTACACTGATTTTCAAATGTTTAGTGTAGTTTTCCGATTTTGGGAACAATATTAGCATGTTTGAACCTATATTTATTCTGGACAGCCCACCAAAACCTTAATGATGAAAAACAAAAAAAGCCTCTGTCTTTACAAAGATAAAAATGCTCATTTTCGTGCCCTTTTCTTTTCACAGGGCCGATGGCCAAATTTCCGAGGCCTCGGACGCCAAGCTCAAACAGATTGTGCTCAACTTCCTCTCCAGCTTTGAGTAACGTGCGACAAGACATCCTCCACTTTTTATGTTGCGCTTTTGGTTGTGCTCAATGTTTGCTTGTAGCTCAGTCAGTTGTACTTTCTATGAACACTTGAGCTCTAATGTACAGTCAAGAGAATAAAAAGTATTCCAACGAAAGCATGACTTGTTTATTTGGTGTATGCAATTAGTCCAGTCACATTTATGATGGAAACTTATGTAAGGATTATTTAAAAAGTCTAGCGTGTTATAATTGTCCTCTTAGTCATCAACAGACATTTTCAGCAGGAAAAAAAACGACCCCGACTTAACTGACCGGCCTCAATGTGACGTCACTCGACATTGACCAAGCCCATAAAGACAGACTTGAATTGCAAAACATAATTGACAAGATTTTAAACATATATTTGTTACTTTTATTTAGTTATTTGACAGTAGTTCACATAACGTGATTTGGAATGACTATTAATCAGAACAATTTATCGTTATCAGATATCTTTGTTATTTACATTTTCCTCAAACTCTTTGCGGAGAAAATTTCCCACCTTCCTCGAATGCAGCATTAGTACAACTAGTGCTCCGTGGGCTCCCCCTAGTGGTACAGTTAAGTAGAATTCAATTTGAAGCGCTACAATATTTTTGAAATGTTTTCAAACATTTTTAGGTGCAATGCTACGTAAAGAGTAGTTTGGATGTTTAAGCTGCACAATCTTACAGTAATATTGAACTTGTAGGAAATAAACTTGGTCATTCTCGTGATGTTTTGAAGTAGTAGCCTACTTGGTGTAAAAAGTTTCAAAGTGGTAAACGGCATCAGCTTTATTCACACTACATATATAGAATATATTAAAAAAAGAAAACCCCCATTTATGAGTGAATCCGATAATAATAATACTGATAATCAACATGGTGTAATTGTGAGTGGCTGTGACCAAATTTAAACGTGAAACGCGTAGAGTGAACATAATTTAAACGTAGTGCAACTTAAATATATACTTTAACAAATTCGGTTTGGTGCATTCAAAAAATATTTAGTGCAAAAAAGTGAAACAAACTATGTAATTTCCACATTTTTAAACAGGATCCAAAATAAATAAGCAATAAATACACACTAAAAAGAAGACTGACTCTTTTTACACCCAGTACTGTTTGCTATGCATGGCAGGCCAGAGGTGTTTGTGTTTGGGCACGTGGTTCTGCTTGACGTAGCACGGGTCGTAATAGTCCCACTCCAACGCTGACCCCAGCACGCCGTTGGTCAAACCGTCGCTGTCCGCTGACAAAATCCGCAGGGACACACCTTCAACACAGTTTGGCAACTTGATCATGTTTACCACAAATCACAGGATTTTTTTTTTCAGGTTCACCATTGCTGAATTCCCCATAAAATGGTTGACTTTAATATTTAGCGCCAGCAAACCTGCACTGGCACCAAAGTCGCTGTCAAGCCCGGAGCCCGCCGCCGACGTGCTGGACCAGGAGTCTTCTGAGCGCTGGTGGATGTGAGACCGGCAATCCATGTGCACTTCGTCCAACGGGCTTAACACGCCTGGGCTCAGTTCGTTCAGCATCCTGTAAGTGCTACTCCGACGGATGCCAGGCACGTGCTCCGCTTCCTTGTAAATGCACTAAAGGGACAAGTTGGTTATTTTATTAGTAATGGTCATTGTGGCTGAATGCCAGAATTGCCACTGAACACTCAAAAATTATTTTATTATGGGTCAAAAGGGGACCCACCGTTATTTTAGCTACTTGAGTCAATTTGACCAATTTCTTTTTACTTTTTGCACAAAACAATCCAAATTTTACAGGTTATTTGGTCCAAAGTAGCCTAGTCAATCTTTGGGTAGTTTTGTGGAAAAACAACAAAGTTGGGTGAAAATGACAATTCCGTTTCTGATACTTCCTAAAACAATGCAATGCAAATGCTTCCTTAGCTGCATGGTGAAAACAAACTGTATTGTATTGCTTTTGTCTGCGACCATCATACAAACCAGGCAGATTATTATAGTAGTCAAACATGTCATCACATTTTCAAATCAAAATAATCATCACAAATCAAATTACAACGATCCAAAGTCCAATGATTTTCAATGGACGGAGAGGGTCATTTCACAGAGTAAGGCCGCCATTTTGAATTGTGATGTAAACTCGACAATTCCGAAATGTCGCCACAAGTCGAAATGGCAGTCTTATTCTGCGTTCGAGCCGAGGAGTTTAAAGCCGGATTTTTTCCACTCAGAGTGAACCAGTTCCGCCCTCAAAGCATTTAAACAACAAACATATGTACATGAACATATGTACATTTGCCTTGAACGCCCTGAGGTCTGAACTGACACAATCCGATTCCCAACTTTCCTCGAATGCAGCATTTTTCCATGGTGAAACGCCGCTCTCCGTTCATTGAAAAGCATTGGACTTTGGATCGTTGTACTTTTATATGTGAGGATTATTTTAATTTGAAAATGTGATCAAAAGTTGTTTGACTACTGTAACAATGTGCCTGGTTTGGTGTCACAGGCAAAAGCAATGCGAGCAGCGGAAATAGCAAAAATGCCCGGATGTTCGGATTTTTCAGCGTTTTGACCCAACTAGTGGAACGTGTACGTGACGTGACAATGTGCTTATTTTACAAATCCAATCAGTTCCTTTCTGCTTTGCATGCATGTCAACATTCCTCACTCACCGTGGGAGAGTTGGGCGGCACGAGGTTACCTCTGGAGTCGGTCTCCGACTCACTGAACCGTGGCAACACCGGCGCGCTGTGACGCCACTCGGCCGCGCCAGCTCTCGCCACCTGGGTCGCCCGGATACTGCTGGGGACCCTCAAGGACCCGGATCCAGGCCTCAGCAACCAGATATCGTCCCCCCTACCAGACGAAGATGCCCTGGAGGAGGTAACCGGCGGCCGTGGCAGGACGGGCTCGGACAGCGACATGTACGGCCTCGGGGTGGAGACCACCTCCGCGTCGGCCGTTCTCCGGGCCCGCTGCAGCACGGACTCCATCATTAGGAGTTCTTCCGCGTTCTCCCGGTGCTGGTGTTGCGGTCTTGGCCTCGCCTTGGAGATGAGGAGCAGTTTGTAGCCCAGGAAGAGACAGTTGAGCAGGAGCAGCGCGACCACGGCGGGGATGAGCAGCAGTACCACCAGGGTGAGGCCGGTCACCGGGTAACCTTCACTCAGGTTGGGGGTGGGTTGAGTGCTCTGACCTGGGTGCGACATTTCATTCCAGAGGACATCAAAAGGGGCTTTCTTTCCCTTTTGCTGATCTCGATTGATTAGTCCACGTAGTTTGGGGTGTGTGTTCGTGGTTTGCCGTGTCAATCAACCACTTTGTGTTTGTTGTGCATATTTTCTGCAAAAGTGAGCCTCGTTGGCTAATAATGTGAAAAATAACATGTGCGCACCACTCGAGTGTGTTTTTGCGTGGACACCACAGACTGAAGGACATTACAGAGCGACAGCTGCGCGCAATTATGTCCACTGTGACGTTCGTTGTTGTGACGAAAAAAAAAACGCCGTTAGGGGGCGACAGTGAACAGGATTCCTGAGTGTAAAAAGATGCAACACTACAATCTAGATTTAATCAGGTGGAAAAAGTACTCACACAGAGTAGGCTTATTTCTTCGATTGAAACTAGTAGACTAGAAAAGTTATTTTCAAAGTTCCAAATTACAGTTATTGGGAAAGTTACCAGCAAAATAACTACAATGAAAAATAATGAATAAATAAATAAAAACGAGAGTGCTTTAAAACACTTAATTGAAAGTTTATGAAACTGACACTACAAATAATTATTGCAAAAATGTTTTCCCCCTTCTTAGTCAATTACTTTCATGAGCTCCCACGGTTTTTTTTTTTTGGGGGGGGGGGGGGGTATTACTGTTTGGCCATTTAGAAGAAGGAAGGTCAAACAATTGTTTGGGAATTGTAATTTATTTCATAATAGTTATTGTGACCCTTAAAAAAATGTTGCACTCAACAAATACTCCATGGATATATAAAAAGACTAAAACTAATGTTAAAACTAATAAAACCAAAACTAAAACTGTTGTAAAAAAAAGAAAAGAAAAAAGAAGTATAGACCTGCTCTAAAAGCTAATTAAAATGAATAAAAAATCATAGTCAGACAAATAAAATCTAACTATAATTACATTAAAGTTGCGTCTTGTCAACTGGAGGCCGCATAATTTTATTGATTAGAAAAGTCAAAGACAAATTTAGGCTTGTTTGCTAAGGCCTTAGTCTTCTTTTGTGGAATTCATCGCTAGCTTCCTTTGGGGAGCTATCTGACGATGATTTATTGACTCATTTTGCGGATTCCTTGAGGGACTGATTGCTGTTTTGTAATATTTTTATTTATTCTTCTTCATATATCAAGCATAGAAGAAAACATGACAAGACAAGAGTATTTTTTTTTCTTTCTGTTTAATTCATTTCATGCTGCCAGGTCCTCGTAAGACACTTTCTATTGACACCTTTCAATTCAATAGAACAATTGACACATGAGTCTCTGTTAGAGACAACGTTGTTAGCGTTTGTTTGCACACAAAGGAGATCTTTGCACACAAGTACACTTTAAGAAAATCCATGTAAAAGTCCCATATGAGCACCATATATAACTATAGTCAAGTAGCCCCCCTCCCCCTCCAAACCCCCAAACCCTGTGTTAAGTCTGTACAGACTCAAATAACATACTGCAGTCTTTAACAGTACACATGATAAGAATGAGCTTTTCATCAAAAGGAAAGGCAAAAATGGAGACGTCCTCAGATACCAAAGAGCACTTTTGTCAGGTTTGATGGCGTGATGTGATTGGTCGTGTAGCACCTCAGATTGGAACTTTGATGATTGGTGATCCAGAAAATGTCATATGTTGGAACGGGATGCTATTTATCAATCTTTCTATGGGCCACCAAACGCAGCCATTGCTTATGTAATGGGCGGAGCTAGACCCTTTCTTGGGGGACCAATCGCAGTCATTGGGTACCGACAGGGTACTTCATCGATTGGTCACCAGTTGAGCAGACTAGCACTGACCCAGGCTGTGCTTGATGATTTCCCGCGACTGTGGCGGGATCCTGTCGGGGAAGAGCACCTGGAACTCCACCACCAGGTCGCCCCGCCGCGACGGGCTGCGGGCGACGGGCAGGCCCTCGCCACGTAGGCGCCGCACCGCACCCGGCCTGATGACGTCGCTGCACGGCAGCGGCATGAGGCGGTTGTCCAGCGTGGGAACGTTGACTGTGCAGCCGCAAAGGGCCTGGAAGAAGACGAGAGGAGAAAGAAGACGTTAACTCTCGTGGAGGAAAGGCCACAAAAGTGAATACAAGGAGAATCTCTGTGAGGACAGCTTTCGTAATCGTTCCAAAGGTGTCACGTTGCATAAGCCGGAAATGTGTCAGTCGTACTAAAAAGCCAGTTACGCAAGGAAGTAGCTCGCCGGGTCTGTCTCTGCGGCGGCTGCTGCCCTGCTAATCTGCCAGGCGTGGGCTGCGCATGAAGTGAGAGCTAAAGAGACGAAAACGCCGCCTCCTCCTCCTCCTGTGCAGCATCACACAGAGCGGGCGTGCTAAATTTAGCGCGGAGCTCGGCGGGGGCGGATGAGGTAACGAGATAGCAGGCTGCCATTCTTTGGTAGCGCCTACTGTGTCTTATTGAAGTCTTTTCACTCATTGAGTGATTGCATATATGAGAGGAAGTGTTGTGTGGGCGTAGTGGAGTAATCGCAAGGTTTTGTAACACAGTTGATTGACGGCACGGGGTATTTAAGTTAGCATTTATCTATTGAGCATTTTTTAATCGTTAACAAATTTGGGTGGTTGTCAAATATGATTAGTTTAGTTTTATTTTTTTTTAAATGTTATGTGTTACTTGTGTACAAGATTTAATAAACACCATGGTAAAATGGGGAGGGGGGGGGGGTTTAACGCTCTAGCGTTGCGTTTAGGCTGAATTAAATGTAATAAATAAATGGAAAAAGCAGCAGAAGCAAGCCATTCCAGCCAAAAGACGAAAAATGGTCGCCTAGGAGCGATGTCATCTGAAAGTGTTTCTATTGGCTGCTGCTAGATGACGTCACTGAAGTGCGACATACTTTCAAATGTCATTATTCCGTTCATATATCTTTTCTTTTTTCTTGTGTTTTGATTGACAGCACCGTTCTGGTTTGTGTCCTCAGTTTGAATTGGATGTTCGAGTTTGAATTAATAAAGAAAGTCTTTTTTTTTTAATCCGTACAACGGTATTTGTTTTTATTTGTAAAAAAAAAAAGGGAACTCACCTCTTTGAGGGTGATGCTGGCCGTGTAGACGAGGTTGGATCCGTCGCGCTTGTACTGCGGGTGCTCGGCGTCACTGAGCACGAAGGTGACGTCGGCGGGCGTGCTGTTGGGGGTTTCATCGCCCTCCCTGGGGAAGGTAATCTTGGTGCCCGCCTTCCAGCCTTTCTTCACCACCACGTTCAGCACCTTGTCCTCGGTCCACAGGCTGCGGCCGTCGGGACCCAGACGGCTTCGGGTGATTTTGACATGCTTGGTGCAACCGTGCATGACGTCATCCAGGCTGACCGGCAGCTTTCGCACCAGCGCCTTGCCCCGCGGCCGCCTCCCGCCCCGCCTCAGGCCGTCGCCCTCCTGGCCAGTGTAACCGCCCACGTGGCTGAAGGGGAAGCGGCGGAAGGGGTTGAAGAGATCGTCGTCGTCGCCGTCGTGACCGAAGAAGATGTCGAAGTGGTCAGAACCGTGGAAGAAGGTGGAGAAGGTGGCGTGCGGGTCGGTGGGGAATTGGTTGTGGAAGGTGTTGCCTTGGCCCGCCGCTGACACGCCACTCTTGAGACCTAAATGGACCAACAGGCGGGTCATTTGATTGTTTTTGTTCTCACGAGGCTTTACTGTTAGAGCTTAGCATTTCTAATCAACATTCTACCCCGAATTCCTGACTCACCTTCCTCTCCGAACTGATCGTAGACGCTCCTCTTCCCGGGATCGGTCAGAACCTCGTAGGCCTCCGCGATCTGCTTGAAGCGGTCTTCGGCGTCTGCGTCGCTATTCTTGTCCGGGTGGAACTTGAGCGCCATCTTGCGGTAGGCCTTCTTGATCTCGTCCTCGTTGGAGTCCGGCGCCACGCCAAGGACCTTGTAGAAGTCCTTGCCGGCACTGGGCTTGATGGACAGGCAGGGGGTGTCCGGTTCTGACTTGGTGCCTTCCTGTGGGGAGGGACGAGGGGGCGTTGACATTTTACCGTTTATATGTTTTCTTTCTGTAATGATACAACTAGCTTCTGCAATCCTGCTGCTGCCTCTACTTTCTGTCTGCTGTGAATTTAGAATTTTAAAGGCTGGTGCAGAGCAGGTGGGGGGGGGGGGGGGCGGTTTGGGGGGGGGGGGGGACACTTCCCTGACAACGGAGCTTTTCGGCAGCTATTGGACGAATGCTGCTCTTGCATTGAGATCACATCTTTTTGAGCATTAATATCTGCTTTACTTTGAATGGCATTACTCATTCTGTGATATATTTAATAATATATCCCACAAATGGCAAATTATTTAATACACTGTTCAATATATATTTCTAAATTTACATTCGATTTTTTTTCTTACTTGGTCAAAAGGAATAATTCTTTGATACATGTATTTATGTGATAAACACTTCAAAAAACATTCAAACGTTTGCATATGTGTGTATTTTTTTTCTCTCCAAAGTATATATTTTTATTTATAAATTGCCCCCATGTAGCCATTAAATGTCAAATTCTTGATGCATTTATTTTGGAACACAGTTATAAAAGCTTCCCAATTCTAAATACTGTATATGTATGCGCTAATTTTAGAATTATATTCACTGGGCCACTATAGTATACAGTAATTCTGATTACATTGTATTTATGCTTGCAGTAATAAATGCACTCAAATGACCCAAGCATGTGCTTTAAAGTATATATTCGGCATACATAATAGCTCAGATAAAAACTAATAATAATAATAATAATAATAATAATAATAGTAATAATAATAACAGTAATGTCCTACTCACCGAAGACGAAGCCGATCCTGAGCTGTCTCCTCTGTGCATCACCCGAACTTTGCACTTGACGTTGACATTTTTGTGCTTGACTCCAAACTGTGTCCAGATGAGAACCATGATGGCTGCTGCTCAAGTCGAGTGAGAGTTGCTGGGCTACGTGCTGTCGCTGTCCACTCGGGGGTTGGTGCTGAAATGGCTCCGGCTTTGCGTTGACTGCTGCTGCTGCTGCTGTCGACTGCTAAGTAGTGGCTCGGCTCCGGCTCCCTTTTCTACTCCGCGCTCAGCCGGCCCACGCGGCGTGACGGAGCTTCCCCGGCGTTGGCCCCGCCCACCGCGGAGAGGGGATGCCGCCGAGTGGCGGCCGGTTGGTTGCCGGCCGCGGAAGTTGCAGCCCCCTCGCGCCTTCTGGAGCATCGCTTCCGGAGCTCCGACAGGCGCGCGGCCAGCAGCAGGCGAGTCACGACTCAGAACACACAGTCCGTGTTTTGTTTTTTTGTTTTTTTTTAGGAGGGAGGGGAGGGGGGCGTCTAGACAGAACAAACACGAGTCCAGACAGACACCTGCACCATCAGTACATGTCCTCAAATAACTTCCCTCATACACTTAGTATCATTATTAGAAGGATGGATGGATAGATGGACTGATAGATAGATAGATAGATAGATAGATAGATAGATAGATACGGATATATGTATAGATAGATAGATAGATGGATGGATGACTGATAGATAGATACAGAAAAGATGGATGGATGGATGGATAGATGGACGGCTCAATAGATGGATATACAGACCAATAAGAGATACAGTCAGATAGTTAAGATAGATAGATCAATATTTAAATTCTGATACAATAGATAAATAAGAGATGAGCGAGTACCGTTACCAGGTACCGCCAATACCGTATCGGTCTTGTGTCGGCCTTTAAATTATTATTATTATTTTTTAAAGGTATCGGGTACCAGCCGCCAATAATTAAGGCAAATAAAAAAAATACATTTGACATTGAGCGAGTGCAAAAGTCCAATGCTTTTCAATGAGCGGAGAGATTTCCTTCACCGAATTGACCGCCATTTTGACTTGAGACGTCATTTCGGAGTTGTCAATATTGTGACAAGATTGACACTTTGGCGAATCATCATCATCATCTGCATGAAATAAAGGCCTTTGTTACACCTTTTTTTTTGGCATTGAGTTAAATGACATTTTATATACCAAACAGTATCGGAACTTGGTATTGGTGAATGCTCAGTCTTAAAAAAAAAAAGTAGCATCAAACATCCCTAGTGCAAATGCTTTCTAAGCATCAGAAACAAAAAATGTCATTAGCAGATTTTTTATTCCTCTGTCTGTTTAGTGAAGGCAATGTAGGGCAGTGGGCTCGTTATACAAGCTGATTACATCACCGCAAAGCTTGTTGTGTGTTGTTAAATGTGTAGCAATGCTGCTCTTGAACAGCTTTTTTCTTTAAAACCTAAAAGTAGAGTCGTGGCGTCTATTTGGAGAAGCTAGTGGATGAAGAAGAATGGACGACATACATGGCAACGCTTCCTCCGCCTCCCGGCCAATCAGAGGCGAACTTTCCGGGGATTCTCTTTGCTGTCTGGCAGGAAGCGGAAGACAAATTTGGTTCGAGGGCAGTGTCACGCCTCCTCCTCCTATGATTCAGTAAAGCCTTTTTTTTTTTTTTTCCTCACACGGCTGCAGCCCACAGGAACAGTCTGAACAGTCTGAAGCACAATGCACATATCTATCCAGCACAGATCATGCCACCATGTTCATAATAACAGGCTAGCATTGTAAGTTTTAGTTTTTATTTACAGGTATTTATGTATTAGCTGAAAAAGAGGAATGGAAGCACAATTGGAGCAGGCAATTATAGACATCTAGGAGGTGTGCCTAATGAAGTGTCCTATCCATCTATATAGCTATCTAGCTATCTAGCTAGCTATATAGCTATCTTATCTATCTATCTTAGCTAGCTATCTAGCTAGCTATATAGCTATCTTATCTATCTATCTTAGCTAGCTATCTAGCTAGCTATATAGCTATCTTATCTATCTATCTTAGCTAGCTATCTTAGCTAGCTATATAGCTATCTTATCTATCTATCTTAGCTAGCTATCTTAGCTAGCTATCTTAGCTAGCTTATCTATCTATCTATCTATCTCTCTCTCTCTCTCTCTCTCTATCTATCTATCTATCTATCTATCTATCTATCTATCTATCTATCCATGTATCTATCCCACTCCAACATAACAGATAGATGATAGACAGATTGATTGACAGACCAGTTACGCAAGTCAACACAAAACAAAACGCTGTCCTTCACACTTGTTACGTGGGAGTTAAATGACGGATCCTGTTTTCCTCTCTATAGGTACCGCACCATGTTTGATGACACAATCTCGCCTGGCCTTTTTCCACTCGCCGAGCGCCGTTACACAACGCAACCGATTCACAGCGTTGTACTAGCGGCTATTTTTAGGGCTATTGAGGCTCGAGAGACGCTGCTCGGCGAGACGTTAAAAGCGCAGCTTTTTGTCTCCACTTTCACGTGGGAGTTTTTTTTTTTTTTAATCAACACACCGACTCTGGTGTCTGAAGTGGGGGAAATAGGTTTCGTCCATTTGTCCCGACATCTGTACCCAAGTGGTCGTGAATTGTCGTTATGCAAGAGGGGAACCATAGACCAAAGTTAACCAGTTAGGTATTGCGCCCTTTGACCCTTTCGGCAGTAGTTTTCAAATTGGCACTACATAAGTTTTTTTTTTCCACGTTAAACCCTTGTTTTGCAATGTCAAAACAAGTCAAATGTTTAAGAGTGAAACTTTAAGAACAAAAATTACTCACTCAATTATCCTACCTCACTTTACGGCCAACAAAGAAAAAAGTGAATTTTCCTCATCCGTTTGATAGGCATGTTCAGAAGAGGGGCACATTTGATGTGAAAACGAGATGTTCTCTCAGTTATTTTGACACCCCCTACCCCTTTTGTCTGGCACTTCCTCCCACGCGCGTCTGAGAGAGCGACACTGTCTGAACAATGACTGGTCGGACAGATGGCTCCAGCTAAGAAGGCGACGCTAAAAGCCAATCAGTCTGTCCTGTTCTAGCTGCACACTGAAAGAACATTGAGGGTAGTCTGGAATATGAAACTGTACTTAAGTGCAGCTGCAAGACATTCATGTAATGATTCATGTTGCGCAATCATGTTCTTAATGCTGTGAAGATGAGGCAATTTTCTAAAATGGTGGGAACTTTTTTCGTTTCTTTTTTTTTTTTAACCATTGCAAAAAGTGAGTTCTGGGGAGAAATGTGAGAAAGAGTAATCTTTTAACACCCCCAGTGAGCTAAACATTTTGAATAGAGTTCAGAAATGTGTAAGAATGAGGTGTAGTTATAAAAAAGTCCCCATTAATTTGGGATCTTTTTCATAGAAAATTTGGAAGTTGGACAAAATAGTCGCCACATTTTGAAGTCAATAATGTTGGATCAGTTGAGGGCATATTTCACAATATATTTGTCAAATCTACTATAATTACTCTTAATGCTGTAGAGCCAAATATTCAAAAAGATTCATTAGAACTAGCAGGTCGTGACAGCCATAATTTTCTATTGGAAAATGGCGCCCTCTACTGTAGAAGAAAATTCATGGACATTACTGTCCCCTTTGTGTAACAAGCATGATGACGTCAGAGGAAGCATTCGAGCATTAGCATTTGTATAACATGCAAATTAGTACCACAAATGGTCTAAATGCACCAAAAATATAAAAGGATTTTTTAAAAAGAAAGAAAAAAATTTTGCAAAAAGTTAATAATTGCAACCACACGCACAGACACAAAAGAAAACACAAACAAAAAGCTTAAAAAAAACAACTTTATATTTTCGGGTACATTGTGATAATAAAAATAAACAATAATATGTTCCATTTATTGCCGAGTAGCAACAATGCTGTTTACTATAAAAATGCAACATTTAATATAAAAAAAAAATCTTTAAAAAAAATTCAAAAACTACAATGCTTGAAATGATGACGTTCTATTACAGTAAACTTGTCAAATTTTCTGTTGTTGTGACACACCCAATGTTGTTCGTGATGACGTGATTCACATACAGTACGAGGATGCTGCTCTGTTAATGCACTGAAAATGTACACAAAAATACATACATAGACACACACACAAACTGCCACACACACACACACAACTCCACACCCATGCACACACGGTTTGTCCTTCCTTTAGAGGGAGTCGACGCCGTGCTGAGTGCTGAATTCTTGGAAGTCCTCGGGGATGGTGTCTGACAAGAAGAAACAGAAGATTTGGTTTGGTTATCGAAACCAGGTTGTATGGTATGCACTTATTGGTAAGAGACCAATTTTATCCAAAAGGAGACTGAGGGCAGCTAGACAACCAAGAGCTTCGGCTAAGTGGAATCTATGGAGTGTCTAAAATAGTTTAGTGTTAACAATTACTAACAGTAGTAGACTGTGTGTTTTTCCTTGGTAAGGCGATGCATTTATCCAAGAGGAGACTGAGGGCAGCAAAGACAACCTAGCAATTCAGCAAATCAGATGTTGATATTTTAAAAATAGTTTAGTGCTAAGTAGTAACAACAATAGATAAAACTGGGATTTTCCTGTTATTATTCCTTGTGAAAGAACTGCATTTTATCCAAGAGAGACTTAGGGCAACAAGGCAACCTAGCACTTCAGCAAAGTGTAGACTGTGAACATTTTAAAATGGTTTAGCGCAAAGCATTAACAACAGTAGTGTAAAATGAGTTTATTAAAGAGGAGACTGAGGCCAGCAAAGCATGGACCATTGCAGCAAAGTGGAGACTGCGGAGTGTAAAACACTATGTCAGTGTCCAGGGTGAGGTTACCGTATTTCTTTTTGCCAGTTGTAGACGTGTATCCTTCCAGTAAATGTTTGGGTCAGAAGTCAGTTTTCACTTGCCGCCCTTAATCATCTCCTCATTGTGAGCGTTTCCTGTTCTGATGAATGCATTTGTTGCAACACAGCCCTTAGTCTCCTCATAGATACAATGTGTCTCCTCCTTACTCCTTACTTGAAAACCTCCTTGTCATTTATGGCTTTTGTCTATCAGCACTACTTTTTGCAAACCATCACAGTCTCCATTTTGCTGTAAAGCTATATTTTCTTGTTGCCCACAGTCTCCTCTCGAATAAAATGCTGTCTCTTTAATAACAGCCACACGGTGGGAAGCAAATACACGACTGTAACTTGAAGGAAAAGCCCATGCTTACCATTGCAGCGGTATCTCAGATTGGACCAGATGATATTTTCCTGCGAGAAACAGAAGACGCCGAGTCGCCCCCCCCTCATGGTCGTGTCGATTGTCACGCCCGAGTCGGCCACCAGCTCGGATCCCTCATAGAAGCGGGCCCTGCCGTGACCCAAAGAAGACGGCTTTTTATTAAGCGTCTTAAGCACACTCTTTGGATTGATTCATTAGTTCGAACTCTGTTGCTAACCAAAACAGCAGCATCCACCAGCGGTCGAATACAGTCACTCGACAGCATAAAAAAAAAAGACCTGATCAAATGTCTGGTGAGCATTCAGTACATTACCTGATGTATCCAACCTGCGGCCGGTGCTGCAGGTACCAGCGGTAAGAGACTTTGTCCTTCCAACCCACGTTGCGGGGGTCCTTCCACAGGAGGCGCACCTGGTCTTGGGTGTCCCCGGTGTGCCACAGGGAGTTTCTCAGATGCTCGCCGGGGCCAGATCGGGATTTCACCGCCTGGCACGGATAAAAGAGAGTGTGAGAAAGTGAGTGTGAGAGAGCGACAGTGGGAGAGATTCTAGCAATATCTTTGAAGACCTGTAGATGGCACTATTGCACTGCAAACACCAACCTGTGTTCTCCCCATTATGCTTTGGCCATCTTTAAAGCATGGGGAGTAGTTGAATCCATTTTATTTTAGATTTATTATACTAATGAACAAACAAATGAATGAGCTAGATATTCCAGATATTCTACCGGCTAGCCATCCATCTAGGTAACTAGCCAATTAACTAGTTAACTAACATACAACAAAATGGACATCAAGGTGCCAACCAACCATTTTACCAGCTAACCACATATCTTGGTAGCTAGCCAATTAATTAGTCAACTAACAAATGACACAATGAACAGTAAGTTGCCAATCAATCAACTAACAAACCAACCAACTAAATATTCCACCAGCTAGCCATCCATCCAGGTAGGTAACCAATTAACTAGTCAACTAGCAAACAACAGAATGAACATCAAGCTGCCTGCTAAAAAAACAATTTACCAAATAATTCCACCAGATAACCATCTGTCTAGGTAGCTAGCCAATTGAATAGTCAACTAATAAATGACAGAATGGATAGCAAGCTGCCTGCCAACCAACCAACCCATCAGATAGCCAACTGACTAACTTGCTAGACAATTAACTAACTAGCTAGCCAATTAAACTAGTCAAATAATGAACAGCAAACTACCAACCAAACAAACCAAGCAATCAAATAACTAGTCAACTAATGAATGAACGAATGGTCTACCAACCAACCAACCAAATAAATATTCTACCAGCTAACCTAACCATCCACCTAGGTAGCTAGCCAATGAACTAGCAAACTAACCAAATAACCCACCAGCTAGCCAACTAACTTGCTAGCCTAATTAACTAAATAATGAATTAACTAGCAAGCCAATTACCTGGTCAACTAATGAATGGCAGAATGAACAAAAAGTTGTTAACCACACAACAAACCCAAATAACTTGTCAACTAATGAACAAACGAACGATGTACCAACCAACCAAATAACCCACCAAATAGCCAACTAACTAACTAACTAACTAAGTACTTTCCCTTTGGTGCAAGGTGAAGGTCATAAACTGGTCAGTAAAAAGCACTAACCTTGAGCTGTATGCCGGGTTCGGCCACAGCTCGGAAGGGCGTGGCCTGCCAGTACGTCTGCTCCGTCTGCTTCCACATGACCACGTAGAAGGACGACGAGTCCTGGTAGCCGAAGATGAAACCGGCGTAGTCGTCGTCCGTCACCGTGTTGACGTGGAACGTCCCCTCGAAGTCCACGCCGCTGAAGGCCGTGTAACCTAAAGTCAGCAGCGCCAAGTTGGCTTTTTCTTGTTTTTTTCCCAGCGTTAAGGGTGTCAAATTTCCAGAAAGACTCTCTTACCCACAGCCAGACCCGGATCGCTGTTCATGGTCTGGACGATTTCCATTCCCTGAGGGAGGAGCAAAGATCCGTTCAATTTCGTCGTCCGATAATTTGTCCGATCTACGCTTATTTCGGGGAATGCGTTGAAGTTTTGCAGTTGACTCTTTGTATGTTACTTTTATGTTAAGTGTTTAGCGGCTGGTTAGTCTTGACTGAGTGTCGATTTGAAGCCTTCGAACCTGGTTGAGGACCACCCAATTGGGGTCAATCTGAGCGTCGCCCTCGGGGTCCAGCACCACCGTCTGGAAGGCCCTGAAGTCGGTCAGCGTCACCTCGGCGTTTTCGGGGCAGTTGTCGATCTGGTCGACAATTTTGTCCTGATCGAAGTCCCCCTCGCAGATGTCGCCCACGCCGTCGTCTGAGGGAGGAAGGGGGGGGGGGGGGGTCGTGATGAAATCCATTGATGTTTGTTTGTTTATTTATTTATTTGACTTCTTTGTGGTTCACTTCAGGGACAATAGTGCTCCATCACGGCACTGTAATTTTGATGTTCATTTATTAGCGCTTAGTCCGGCCTGCATCCTTCCAAGAATCTGTCCCAACGGGATGGATTATTGGATGAGGGGGGGCGCAATTACTGCTGTGTGTGCGTGTGCAAGTGTGTGTGCTGGCAAGCTATATAATTGCCATTGACAGCTCATCAATTTGCTTAGAATAGTCCTTTAGTTCTGTGTCTCGATAGTTCAGCTGGTTTTCTTGCTTGCTTTCTTTTTCAATTATGATTTTTTTTTTTAATCAGTTCAATTGAAAGTTTTCCACTTTTTACATGGATTTACGTGGAACGTACTTTATAGCAAATTATATATATATAGATATAAAAATATATTTTTATTCAGATATTTTTCCCCTATTTAACATTTGACTTTTAAAATTTAATTTCATGTAACATTTAGTTTTTTAAATAAAATTTGTTGAATACAACCTTTGTATTCCAATTTTCTACGATATTGTTGTGCATATTTTTCCACAAATGATCTCAAGTGATATTTTTAAAATGTTATCTTATTTTCCTTATTTCTATACTGTGCATATGTTTCACAATTTTATCATTGGCGTGACTTTTTTTCTACTTTATTAAATATCAAATTATTTATCTTCATTTTCATTCAAAATTATCCATTGATACTGATAATTACATCGTTATGATTTCTATTTTTGTTTATGAAATTTGTCCTTTTTTCTTATAATTGGTAAAAATTTATTTTGATGTACAATTTTTTTTTAAATGACGGATGTTTTCTTCTATATTATACTGTATTATATATATATTTTTAATTGTTTCAATTTTATTCCTACTTCTATTGCATTTTTCATATTTTGACACCAGGAGTAACTTTTTTTTAAAAGCTATTTTATATTAAATAATTAAACTACCTAGCTATATGTATTTTTAAAGACATTGTGCATTTTTTTGTACATCATTTTTTACATTTATATTATTATTTAAAAAAAATACTATATAATATAATACTGTCGGTGGTATGTTTTGTATTTTTCCTGCACAAAGTATTATTTTTATCATCAATTTTAATATCAAATTTTATTGACTGATGAAGTCAAATTTTACTTGACATTTTGTATGATTTCTTTTTTTCTTCTGCTCTTGCCCGCTCTATAGTCTCACTTTCTACTCTTCAAAATTTGAGCCTTGAGACTCAGCATGAGTCAGAAGTGGGTGCATATAAAAGAGCTTTTGCCAAAGCCTAAAATTGCTCTAAATGTCACCTGACAAAACCTTGCGAGCCAGGCCTATTTATGCAGTGTGTGTGCGTGCGTTTTACAGTGACAGCGTGCGCCGAACATTTTCGGGAAAGTGACATAAAACCCGGGTCTGCCACCATCACCAAAGAACGTTTGCCCGTCCGGCTACGTACTATTGTTGTCGGTCTGCTCCGGGTTGGGAACCAGCCTGCAGTTGTCCGGTCCGGGTGGTTTAACGTCCGGGATGCCGTCGTTGTCGTCGTCGTCGTCGCACTCGTCGCCCACGCCGTCTTTGTCGGTGTCCAGCTGCGAGCTGTTGATCACGAAGGGGCAGTTGTCCTTAGTGTCCTGGTGGCCGTCGCCATCGCTATACGGGAGGAAAAAAAACTGTCTTTATTAGGATGATGAACATAAAAACAGTACAGAATATTTTTTATACCAAATACATTTATTAAAACCACTAACTGATTAAAATGTCTCTATATTTGGGAATTTCATTGTAAAAAGGGTAACTAATCCCCAAATATCGTTGGACTGACCTGTCTTGGTTTGTATCACACGAGTCGCCCACAAGGTCGTTGTCAACATCAGACTGAAAGTAAAAGAGAGCACTTGATGTTAAAATCTGCTACATAACCTCTATTTTGAAATGTGCTATTTATAGATAAAACAGAGCTGTGGCGCATTTGGGAAAGAAATCGTCAAAAATAAATTCATATTTTTTTATTGTTGCGTTTCAAAATGTGAATTTAAAATGCAGTTTCTAAATATTATTCTAAATAATACAGAGTTGTGGCTTGAGCGGCTGACCTGGTTGGGGTTAGGGATGTCGGGGCAGCTATCGCAAGCGTCTCCCACGCCGTCGCCATCGCGGTCCAACTGGTCTGGATTCTTGACGTGCTGGCAGTTGTCCAGGAAGTTCCTCAGGCCTGATGATGATGATCCGAGCCACCCGTCAATCAATCAATCAATCACGTGTCTCATTTATTCTCACATACACATTCTACTTCCTAAATGATTTTTTTCCCATAAAATATTTTATATATTACACAATTTTCTAATCGGCATTACATTTTTTTTCTTTAAACATAACATTAAAAAAAAATCCGTCTCTAATGTCTGTGATACGTTTTTATGTTTTATTTTGTTTTAGTTGTATGAAATGACTTAAAAAAAACAGATTATTGAATGATTGTTTAGATTTTCTTTTACTGATATAGTTGGTTTCTTTATACCATAATGTTCTTATTATTTATACTTTGTTCCGATTTTTTTTACATTATCTTTAATATATATATATATATATATATATATATATTGATTTCACTTGTATTTATTTATTCTTTTTTTTTTTAAAGTTTTTGTTAAGATATTTTTGTACATTACCTTTAAAACATAAAATATGTATGAATTGTATTTTTTTTTGTTTAATTAATGAAATTTTTATATTTATTTAGCATGACATGAAAGTACCATTTGTCTTTATGCAATGTTCAATATTTTTATAGCAATTTTACATCTGAGTGAAATAGGGGTACTTAGTCATTTGACCACTAGGGCACGCTGTTGCACTACATTTTAACACACTTTCTCTTGTTCTCTATTTAAAGTGACTTCTTTCATCCAAGGCAGCATCAGCATCATAAAGGTCACAGAGAAAAGCAATGGAGGTGAAGCATGTCCAGTGCCGCTGGGCTTTCAAGACGTAATAACGCTGTTCACTTTTGGGGTCAGACGAGGCAGACTCGCCAATAGTACCAATGTCACGGAAAAAGCTAAAAATAGATCTATGCCGCTTATGCAACTTGAACGTCATCATCGGCGGTGACGTCGCTCGTCTCGCTCTTTTGCGTATTCTAGTGGTTCTCAAACTGGGGTCCCCGAGCTGTTGCTTGAAATAATTTGCAATGAATTATTATATCGTACTAAACTGCTCCCAACCTTAGCTCAGGGTCAGTTACAAGCTCAGATATGATTGTGTCAAATCATATACATTTGAATCATTTGTAGCTCGCTCATGCTTTTTTTCCTGATATGGAGTTGCAGTGGGCAAGCTGGGCAAAATAGTTGCTGCTTGGAAGCACATACATCGGGTTGAAAGACTCCACCATGGGTGAACTCCTTTGCAACATATGAATGGGTGCCGTGTCTTTGACAATGTTCATTCAGTGTGATTGATTCAATGATTGCTTTCCATCATGCTTCTTTTTGCTCATACAAACGGAATAATTCCTTTGGTATTTAGTAGCACAATACGATTATGAAAGGGCCTTTTTGAAAAAAAAAAATACACGTCTCGGACCTAAAAGGTTCGAGAACCCACGTCGTACCGTCTCCATCCATGTCATCGTCGCAGGCGTCGCCTTTGCCATCACTGTCCGTGTCCCTCTGGTCCGGATTGTCCACCAGGCGGCAATTGTCGCAGGCGTCGCCGTGCGTGTCTTTGTCGCTGTTCCTCTGGTCCACGTTGGGCTTCAACCAGCAGTTGTCCTGAAACCCAAAGCGGCAAAGTTGCGTTCGTCGAACAAAATGGAGGAAAGACGTTTTGCTTGGGGAAACAACGGGAATGGCGACCTGCTCGTTGGGAATGCCGTCGCCGTCTGCGTCGTCGTCGCAGGCGTCTCCGTGCCCGTCTCGATCGGCGTCTTCTTGGCCGGAATTCGGAACGAAGATGCAGTTGTCCTGTGGACAAATGTTTTTTTCTCCATCCAAATCAGAAAGAAGACTTGCTTTAGTTAGTTAGTTAGTTAGTCAGTCAGTCAGTTAGTCAGTTGTGCATTTGGTCAGACATAACCCCGGATTTAGTTTGGTAGGTAGGTGGTTTTTGTGACGAGGTTGTCAGTCACCTTGGTCGGCAGGTAAGTATGTTTGTAGGTAGTTAGGTAGGATGTAAGTAGGAAGTTATTTGACTTTTTACTGAAATCAGAAACCATTTTGGGTTAGTTAGTTAGTTAGTTAGTCAGGTCGGTAGGTCAGTCAATAGATTCAGGTAGTTATTAGTTAGTTGGTTAGTTAGTTAGTTAGTTAGTCAGGTCAGTAGGTCAGCCAATAGATCAGTTAGTTAGTTAGTTAGTTGGTTAGTTAGTTGGTTAGTTAGTGTAAGTGCTAGTTGTAGGTAGGTAGGTAGGTAGGCAGGCAGGCAGTCCATCAGTTACTTGGTTGGTTAGTTGGTCAGTCAGTCAGTCAGCCTTAACCCAATGGTTAGTTAGGTAGGTATTAGTTTTCGGTCAGTCAGACCATCTGCAAGTCAGTTTGTTTGTAGGTCAGTAGGTATTTTTCCCATTAGGTAGTCAGTCAATTCATCTGTTAGTTGGTTGGTTGTTTAGACAGGTAGTTTGTCAGTTTGTCAGTTAGTCTGTCAGTGTCTGTTAATTAGTCAGGTTGGTAGGCACAGTAGGTAGATACCAGTAGTTTGCCAGTTAGTTAGTCAGTAAGCCAGTCCATTTGTTGGGTGAATAAGTCAGTTGGTAAGGTTAGGTTAGGTTAGTTGTTAGGTAGGTAGTTTTTCGGTTAGTCTGTTAATTGGTCGGTCAGTCAGTCAGTTTGATTGGTAGGTAGGTGGGTGGGTAAATAGTTCATCAGTTGGTCCATCTGTTAGTTAGTTGTGTAATCGGTCAAAATCCTCAGACTTAAGCAGTTAAAAAAGTAGTTACTTAGGTAGGGTGGCAGGTAGATTTTGTTTGTTTGATATGGTAGCTGCTTAGGAAGTTTAGTGGCTTGTGATAGTGAGTCAGTCAGTGTTAGCTGGTTGGTTAAGATAGTGTGTTATTTGGACTTCAAATTACCTTTTTACATGAGGGGTCCTTACACTTGAGTTTGTCGTCCGGATATCCGTCAATGTCCGTGTCTTTCCCGCACAGGAATCCGTTTCCAGCCCAGCCGATTCCACACTGAGAAACACGTTAAACAAAAGTTTAGCATGTATGATGGCGACGCAATTATGTGCATATGAAATATGTTTCGTTAGCAAGCAAGCGATACCTGGCAGGAGACGGATCCGTCCCTCTCGGGCACGCAGTGCGCGTTGACGTCACAAGGGTTCGTCAGGCTGTTAGCGCAGCTGATCTCAGGCTTGCAGCCTTTCACCTGGTCGCCCGTGAAACCCGTCTTGCAGCTGCCGCAGTGGTAGGAGCCCTGCGGGGGCCGCAACACATTTGCTCACGCATCTGCTGCAGCACAACGTCGTCATTCGGCACCGAATCGGTCATGTGAGGCTTCACCTCCGAATTGTGACAGATGGAATTGGCCGCGCAGCCGCCGTTGTTTGGTCCTTTGCATTCATCAATGTCGTCACACACCTGAAAGAAAACGCAAACTCCGGACATTTGGTCATGTAATACTAGTAGACCTCCACCAAGGCGCAACAATTTGGTATCCTGTTCCCAATTTGGCCAGAATGCAAGTAGACTGAAAATTGACTGAGTGGCAGATTTTCTTGCTAACTAGAAGACTAGCAACTAAATAACTAAATAGCCAACTGAAAGTGCAAGACTGACTAGTTTAGTAACTAACTGACTGACAAGCGTTAGTAGGGGACTTCCTAACTACCGACCTGTAACCAACAATCAAACTGACAAAAAAAAAAGCAAATACATACTTTACGGTCTAAAGTCTTTATATTTACGGCATCACCTACTTGTTTGTTGGTTTGAGCGAACAGCGCTCCGACGCCCTCTACTGGCAGGCCAGTGTAGCCCAACGGGCAGGCATCGCAGCGGAAACCCGGCGCCGTGTTCACGCACTTGACTCCAGGGAAGCAAGGGTTGAACTGGCACTGCAAGAAATGATGAACTTGAACTTGACAAGCTAGCATAGTTACTTTCTCGAGATGCTATTAAATTCGGTGTCATACTTCGATGGAAATCCTTTACAGTCCTCTACCTGATATTTGAGAATTATTGTGGAGCTCTCGGAAAAATGAGGCAATGCGCGTGAACTCATTCACTCCCAGCCATTTTCACTGAAGCAACCCCCTTCGCTCCCGGCTGTTTTACTAGATTTGGACTGATTTTGCAAGGCCCATAGAATATTGTGTTCTGTTGCAATAAAAACATGGAAACTACCAAAAGAATGATTAAAGTCTCTTCTTTCATCAAGTATATTTGTATCTGTTTGCATTTAGCAGCAATTAGCATTAGAATATAGCTAATTTTCATCATTATTCACATTCCTGGTGAAAACACTGACAAAAAGAGCTTGTTGCAACATGGCCCTGGTTGATCTCTTATATTCTGCTGCCACCTGCTGGACGTTTTTACTACCATTGCTTTAAGACACCTCTTCATGTCAGAAGTCGCATCAAAACCTTCTGTATGCTCTTGCATTAAAAAAAAAGAAAAAAAAAGTGTGAATATGTTTTAGGGAGTGAAGGAGAAAGTATTAAAAACGTGTTTACACGTTTTTGGGTTTGAATGAGTTAAGTGGCTCACGATATCAGTTTGTGAAATACCTGAAAGTAAAACGGAAATTCTACACAATAAACACAATGTAATCTAAATAATGTAAACAAATGGAACTAAAAACCATCATTGTAAAATCAAATCCTAACAACATAGTTTACAGAAAAGTTCCGTATTACGTAGACAATGTGGTCTTTAATAAAGGGGGGGGGGGGTCGACCTTGCATTTAAACTGTAATTTGTCTAAGGTTAATTAAGGTTGCGCTTTATAGTGATAATTTATGTCATTTATCATCTGTATCAAGTCACCTTCAACCAACTCAATGTGTTTTGATTAAAAACAAATCCCATTCAACTGGAGGCGCTCTTGTAAACAACACGGATTTTAATGAAGCCAAATGTTAATTTTGCGCCTCGCACGTCCTCGCCTTACATACGCTACAGCTCCTAATTGTTCTGGCTCGGCACACATGCAATATTCATAAGCGGCCGTGCAAAAAAAAAAAGCCGAGTGGGCTTTTATTTATTCAAGGTCAAGGTCAAGGGCGGCTCATTTGCATCCCTCGCGTGGAGCGCGAACGGAAGGCGGCGGCGGCCGGATACCTCGTCCACGTCGTCGCAGTTGAAGCCGTCTCCCGTGTAGCCGTCGGGGCAAGGCCCGCACTCCACGCCGTCCGCCGTCTCGTGGCACGGGACGCCGCGGAAACACACGCCCGGCCCGCACCTCGGTTTCACCACTTCGGTGCCGCCCAGACCTTCGGACCATCATCATTCGGGGGTTTAACCTACGGTTGGGTTTCAAGTTGACAAGCGTTGGCGGCCATCTTACCGCAAGCCTGACACTCGGAGATGGTGTTGGTGAGGAAGGAGGTCTCTTTCACCTGCAAGATTCTCACGCTAGGTCATCGTGTGAGGGGTCTCCGTAAGATTTATGGAGGGGTTCGTACCTGCTGGATGAGGATGTCTTTCAGCTCGTTGATCACTTTGGTTAACTCCATCATCTGATTGGACAGCTGCTTGGTGTTGACGCCTGATGGCAAGATCGTGTCAAGTGAAAAATCGACTCGGGTTCGGTTTCTACTTCGGTCAAATGAACAGGCAGTTATCATTTGCCGCATGCGAACGCAGACATGATGTTAGATGAGGTTATAGTCAACACATTTTCTAATGTTTTTCTAATAGTTGGTTTTAGGGATTAGCGGTTACAGGTTCAAGTCGAGGTTAGGGTTGGGCTAAATTCAAGGGTTATTAGTTAGTCCCTCTCCTGTGGCTCCCTAATTTTTTTTTGTAGAAATCAATATATTTTTTACTTTTTTTTTTTTTTTAGATACAAATATTTGTTACATTAATGAATACTTTATTTAATAATTATTGAATATTCAATATGAATTATTAAATAAAAAATGAATAAGTAAATATTCCCCAAAAATGTTGAGTCTAAATTTTTAAAGTCCTCAAAAATAGAGACGAAAAGTAGACTAAAAAGAAAAAGAAAAAAAATACCTACAAATGTCTAAAAAGGAAGAAAAAGAGCAAAAAAATAGCATTAAAAACGTAAAGGAAATTGTTAAAAATGACTGAGAAACTATAAACTATAAACTGTCCAAAACCAAAAGAACAAATCCCCAAAATTACCAGAAAATGTCCACAAAATGGACAAAAAAATTACACAAAATTGATAGCAGAAATAGGCAAAAAAAAGTGTCTAAAAAAACATCTAAAAATGCACAAAGAGAGGCAGAAAATTACCATGATATGTCCACAAAATCGTCAAAATTGTTAGAAATGTGACAGAAAGGCAAACAAGTCTAAAAATGTATGAAAAATTAAGTATGAAAAATAATTTGTAAAAATCATTAGTGGTTAGCTATTCAAGGTGAGGGTGACACACACACACACACAGACACAGGTTTGTTTTACTATCTTTGTGGGCCCGTCTCGTTGACATAATGCATTTCTTAGCCCCTTTCTCTAACCCCAACCATCAAAAATAATGAACCCATCACTGGGTTAGCTATTTCCCTCAATTTGGGTTACTTTTAACCCAGCAGTTGTGCTAGTTTCAGGACAGGTTTATTTCATGATTTTACCCAAGGTTTGCACGGAGTCTCTTTGCTGGAAATGGCAGTCTTGCAAAGACGCCACATTCTCAAAGGTGTCTCCGACCACCAGCTTCAGCTCATGTAAGCCCTCCTGTTGAAAAGAGTCACATTTGAACTCGTTCACTGCCATTGACGGTTATAAACGTCAAAAAATAATTTGGACTATTTCTATTAGTTTACCTTTTTTTTTCTACTTTTGTTAACAAGAGTATGAAAACCTAGAATTTTTTTTATTGTACATATAGAACAGATATAAAATTTGTGCTTAATCGTGAGTTAACTATTGAAGTCATGCAATTAATTACGATTAAAAATTTTAATCGTCTGACGCCCCTAATTTAAAAAATATATTTTTTAAAAACAAAAAAATATTTTTTTAAAAATAAAATAAAAAATAAATGAATAAAAAATAGAAAAAATAAAATAAAATAAAAATGAATAAATAAAAATATTTAAAAAAATTTGGGGCATCAGGCGATTTGTAATCGTAATTAATCGCATGACTTCACTAGTTAACTTACGATTAATCACAAATCTGTTCTAAATGTACAAAAAAAAAAATCATACTCTTGTTGACAAAAATGGAAAAAAAAGTTAAATTAATAGAAATAGTTCAGATGAATTTTTGACGCCTATAGCCGTCAATGGCAGTTAACCAGCCTTAAATCATAATTGAGGGCGTAGGGGTGAGGGGTCACCCACTTGATCTTTGTTCAACATGGTCTTCAGCTCCACCATGCCGTAGCCGGCGGGTAAACCCTGGAAGGCGGCGGGGAGATCCCGCACCGTCTCCACCAGCTTGCAGTCCAGATGCAGGTCCATCCCACCCGGACCGCCCGGCTGCTGAAGACCCCTCAGGTGGAACAACAGTTTGTGGACGTTGCCGTCCGCCAGCACCAGATTGTTGAAGGTCACCGAGCTCGTCCTCTTGTCGGTGCGAAGGTAGCGCAGCACGCCTGAAGGTGAGAGCAAACGAGCTGGCGTAAAGTCAACATAGGAAATAGAATGTGAAAATCACGATCGGTGTAAATATATCGGTGACAAATGACAATTGATGTGATGTAAAAATAAACAGCAACAACATTTCCGTCATCATTTGTGACGTCACGTAATAAATGTCAACTTGATCCCATTTGAAAGGGAAAAAAAAAAACATACAAAAAACAAACAGCGTATAAATGAGATATATGGAAAGAAGTAGCATTGCATTTCTGTCCGTGTAAGCCGTTTGCCCGGAGACAACATCAGCATTAAAGGTTTATATGATAATTAAAGTCACAAAGGGCATCCATGCGTGCTTGATCGCAGTTATGTAATGCTTATTCAGCGCTCTGATTCATTTATGATGTGCGTCGCAGTTAAGTTGGCACATTTGCATTAATAAACACGCCATCGATGCTTATTTCGCAATGAGTACAAGATGCCCGGATATGGCGACGCTAATGTATGTAGAGGTGCTGTGATTAACTCATTCACTGCCATTGACGGCAATAGACGTCAAAAATTCATTTGAACTATTTCTATTAGTTTAACATTTTTTTCCCACTTTTGTTAAGACTATGAAAACCTCTATATTTTTTATTGTATTAGAACAGATATAATATTTGTGATTAATCGTGAGTTAACTAGTGAAGTCATGCGATTAACTACGATAAAAAAATTTAATCGCCTGACGCCCCTAATTTTTACAAATTTTTTTCTTAAAAAACAAAAAAGATATTTAAAAAAAAAGAAATACAATAAAAAATAATATATATATTTTTTAAGAAATAAATAAAAACAATTAAAACAATTAGAAAAAAATAAATGAATACAAAAAGAAAAAGAAAAAGAAAAAGAAAAAGAAAAAGAAAAAGAAAAAGAAAAAGAAAAAGAAAAAGAAAAAGAAAAAGAAAAAGAAAAAGAAAAAGAAAAGAAAATATTTTAAAAAATTAGGTGCATCAGGCGATTTGTAATCGCATGACTTCACTAGTTAACTTACGATTAATCACAAATCTGTTCTAAATGTAGAAAAATAATTTTCATACTCTTGTTAACAAAAATGGAAAAAAAATGTTAAACTAATAGAAATAGTTCAAATGAATTTTTGACGCCTATAGCCGTCAATGGCAGTGAATGAGTTTTAATCATCAACAACTAACTGATATCAAATTAATCGCTAATTATTTAGGTAATCAAGTAGAGACCTTGTTTGATTTAAAATGGTCCAAATCCTTGGAATTTCACCCGCTCATTCAAGAGTCATTCTAGACGGGGGGAGATTCATCATGTTTACCTTTGTTGAGTTTCCCCATCACGGTGAACTCAAAGTACTTGCTGTTGTCCCGCGGGTTGTACAGGCCAAAAACGGTGGTGCCGGTCTTGGGCTGCAGATTGAAGGAGGCCAGGATGAAGGCCTCGTTGGCACCCTGCTCCACCAGACCGCCTTGCAGCAGGTCGGGCAGGCAGTCGGGCGAGGTCAGCAGGTCATACACTGTCCAAGAGGATTAGTAAAAAAAATAAAATTAAAAAAAATATGTGATAGTCGAAATCACATAGTTTTTGTGGAATATGAATTAAGCAGCAAAATCCACCCATGATATCCATTCAGGGGGGGCGGCCATTTTGTCACTTGCTGTCGACTGAAAATGACATCACAGTTATTCCGGGCTCAGGTCACAACCAATCACCGCTCGCCTGTTTTCTGAAATTGGTCCTGTCATGTTCGCAAGATGACTCGTGATTGGTTATAACTTGTGACCTGAGCCCCGAGCAACTGTGATGTCATTTGTCAGTTGACAGCAAGTGGCAAAATGGCCGCCCCTGAGATGGATAAAAATAGGTGGGTTTTGCTTTTGAATTTAAATTCCACTCACTTAGACTCATGTGGGCATATAAACATTTTTGACTTCCCCTAAAAAAAAAGAAAATATGTCGTAAAAATGAATTGAAAAATATTAATATTTGTTTTATAGCTTAGGCTTCCCATGCCCTATACTCAAATTTGAAACTTAGTCAAAAACAAATTCAACATATTGGAAACATATGTAAAAATAAAATAAAATAAAATTTAATGTATTAAAAAGTTTGAAAGTTTAAACCTTGAAAATATATTTCACAATTTAACGTGAATAAAGACACACTTAAAACACAATATGAACATCACTTTTTTGACTGTTTAAAAATGCACAAAAAAATACATAAATAATTACACTTTTTGATGATATTCAAAATGTCTTTCAAAACACACCAAACATAAAATAAACATTTATAGAAAATATGCAATAATATCAATTTGCAAATAACATTTTTAAACACACTACAGGTATTTATTAGTATTTTGTATTTCATATTTTTTCCAACCGTAAAAGCTGCCAAAACCCATCAAAAATTTTACTTTCTAGCGATAGCGAGAATTTCTCTCATTGTAAATCCGATATTGTTAGCCAGTAGAATAATTACCTAAATACTTTCACATTACCAAAATAAATAAATAAATAAATAAAAATAAAACACCAATATGCTTGTTGAAATTCGATTTCTCCTTTACGAGATTCTCAGTCAGTTGACTTAAGCTAACTGCACTACACTATGATATGTTTGACCGAAACTTCCGCGATATAGAAAAAAAGTACGGCATCTAACAAACCAAAAGAAAATGCCGTCACTCCAAGTCCAAGAAAAGACATTTGACGTGTGATGGCGTGTGATTCACATCTAAATATGCATGCGAGGAGACATTTCCAGGCCCGTCGTGTTGAAAATGGCTGACGGCGTACACTTGAGCTCACAGTTTATCCTTTAATAATGTGTCTTAGGAGCAGGCCAAGCCACTCGAGGATGTGGGCTAAGTGTGTGTGTGTGTGTGTGTGTGTGTGTGTGTGTGTGTGGGCCGCCATCTGCACACATCATTAATGCATAAGCAGCCGAAAAGCAGACGGCGGAGGCCCTTTATCACTAGCTGCCAAAATCGCCCCCCAAACGCTCCGCCAAAATTGTCCCTCGACCCCGCTTCGCGCTCGCCTCATTGCCGCCCAAAATAAGCGTACTGTCGATTGCGTCGTTTCCACAAGAGGATTATTCATTTGAAAAACTGTTGACATCTTTGTAAGTTTGGCTCTGCAACTCGTTGAAAAATGACAAGTTCCAAGTGCTAACTGATATGCATATAGGGGTGTGCCCAAAAAAATCAATTCTCATATAGTACAATTCAGAATCGATTTTAAATGTCCCCAAATCGATTTTAGTTAAATTATTTCATACTGTCTTCCCTTTGTTTGTGTGTGCCTTTATTGGGAGCGCTGTTCATGTTGTACCCGATTTGGCCACTTAGGGGCAGCGTGGTTTCACGCGGTCTGATAAACTTTTAAGTTGTAGCCTCAGAGAGTAGAAGGAAAAAGCCACGATCAAGTTATTCCAATAAAAGTTGTTTTTTTTTGCAGCGTGGAGCCGTTCTTTTGAGTGATAAAAGTGCCGCGAGTAGCGCGCTAATTAGCATTGGCGAGTCAGACTGGAGTAGATCATTACGATTCCTTGACCATCTATAAATTGAAGCAAAAATCATTGTCAATTAAATCGCTCTCAATCGAAAATCGATTCAGAATCGAATCGCACACCCAAAAATCGGAATCGAATCGTGAGACATTCAAAGATTCCCACCCCTAATGCATATGTAACATGAATGTAACATGTATGAATGTAAATGGGCTTGTAATTGCGTTTGAAAAAAGTACACTTTAGCCAGAAGTGATAGAATAATAAAAATGTTTGCAAGTTTGGTCCCGGCGCATGAAGTCTTTGTTCCGCAGCCAAAAAGTCCGTTTGAGCGTTATTAACGGCAGCTCCCGGTGAGGCATCAATATTCACCCATTAACATCACACACGGAATGGATGATTTCACATGAAACGCTCCAGATTGGAAGTCGGCACATTCCGGGAGGACGCCGGCTTGTTTATTGGATTTGATGGACTTTTCATCAAGCGGCCGATTAATGGACGCCTGAAAGGTGGCCCATCATTCACCCGGGGGATTCGTAAGCAAGCTCGTAAACTGTAAACAGCCATTTGTCTTCTTGCACATTCAGCTTTTGGCTGCAAATTCCTCAAAATTCTTCTTCTAAATGGTCCGATGTTAAGTCGAAAGAGTCAGCATTAAAGTGCTTTGTGTGAATATGAATGTATAGACAAGTACACACATGTTGATAATCAAAATGATGATCAAAGTCATCAAAAAGGGCCGTTTATCGGATGTTTGTATATTATCTTTAGCTATTATCCTGTGCTGTGGAGTGTGTTAAGAGGATTTATTTCAACTCAAAACAGTGAGGGCTGTAAATCGTAAATGTTAAACCTGTTTGACATTTACGATCAAAAACGAGTCTCCCCGAAACCAGATCTCTATTGTAGTACCAAGTCTGACCTGTAAGAGGCAGCACGGGGTATCAAGACTACCAGAAAATTCAATGAAGAAGAAAGTGTAGCAGTTGAAGAAGAAATACAGCTTTTGTGTTCAGCTTTAGCGAGTTGATGTTTGGCAATTTTATGGACAAATTATGGCAATTTCCTGCCTCTCTTTTTTCTTTGTTGGACATTTTATGGCAATTTTTTCTGCCCTTTTTACTAGCAATTTTCTGAGATGTTTTGGGTCATTTTGTGGACATTTTCTGGTAATTTTTTGAATTTCTTAATTATTATTATTATTTTTTACATTTAATAGTGATTTTTTGAATGTTTTCTTTTCTGCCATTAAAAAAAATCTATTTTGGGACTTTTTATTGTGTTGCAAGACCAAAGGCATTTTATGGTAATTTTATTTGTATCTTCTTTTGTTTTTGGACATTTTATGGTTACTTTTTGAAAGTTTTCTTTTCACCTTTGAATTTTTTTTAATTCTCTGACATTTTGGGCAATTTTCTGCTTTTCCTCTTCCTTTTTTGGACAATTTATGGTAATTTCCTGCTTCTCTTCTTTCTTTGTTGGACATTTTATGGCATTTTTTTCTCTCCTTTTTACTACCAATTTTCTGATATTTTTGGGTCATTTTGTGGACATTTTAAGGTAAGTTTTGAAATTTCTTAATTATTATTATTTTTAAAAAAAAAAAACGTTTTCATGTACCTTCTTCTACCTTCATCAATCTCTCTTTTTTACTTAAAAATGTGGACAATTTTTGAAGATTTAATTATTATTATTTTTTTATCAAAATCATTAATTTGTTTAAAGAATATGTCAAATAAATGTATATTAATTTCTACCATTTTTTTGGGGGAGATCCACAGGGAGAGGGACTTAAGAGCCAAATGTGGCTCCAGAGCTGCAGGTTGTAGACCCCTGCACTAGATAATCGCTTTGGATAATCTTTCTGAGACATCACAATTGGCCTGATTATCAGCATGGGTGTACGTACCCACACCGTTTTAATTGGCTGCTGTTCTGTTGTACGTCAGTAGATTGAGGATTTGTCATCGTAAATACTGAAATTGAACAATTTACGATTGTCAATCATACTTCAAGCGGATCTGTCACATTTTTGGCAGTCCACACCTGAGGATAATTGCTCAGGATAATCTTTGCGACATCTGAACTTTGCTCATTGTGCCTTTAGATGTAAACAGCAAATTTTCTCTCTCGCAGTCTTGAGTTTTGCGAGACCTTCAAGGTCACTATCAGATTGCGTCTGATCACTTCCATGTGTGCGACTGAGCCGGGAGCAAATGTTTAAATTTAAAAAAAACGAAACAAAAAGCCAACTCGCTGCAGCTCGGAGATTTGAAACTCGAAGGAATTTGTTTCACTTTTCACACATCATGTATAATTCCTTATGTGTTGGCCGTTCCTTCATATCATATTCCTTTTTTTGTTTCTCCGGGCCTCGGCTTCATCCATAATGCAGCGAAATCAAACAAAAGTGGGTTCGAGTACACGGCGGCGGAGCGCCTCGACCTTTCTTTGCCGTCACGTTGTAGAAAATTGAGGCCGTTAAATTCCAATCAAAGGTAACATGAGGCCAGCTTGTAAATGATTGATCACTCACCTAAAGCCTGAGCTCTCACGTAGGCGCAAAGCTGCAGCACAAGGTGCGAGGCCACGATCGCCGCGCTCCACCGGCACATCTTGTCGGCGTCCCGCGTCCAACTTGCTGCTCACAAGTGTCTGATGGAAGCCGGTGAGAGGAGTCCTACCAAGGGAGGGAGGAGGAGGAGCGTCTGGGAAAGAAAAAAAACAAAAAAAAATGAACAAAAGACCACCACGTGCGGAGAAGGGGCGAGCGGACTCAAGGTCCGACTCGGGTTCGACTGCGGCTGAGGATGTTTAGGCTGCTTGCGCTGGCTTCCTGGAAAACATACTGTAGTTGGTATTCCTTGACACCTCGGCCATGTGTCTCCACACCCACTCATTCTTCACGCCATCCCAGAGGGAAAAGTCAGGAAATGAAACTGGGTCTTAACAAGACCGCCTCCAGGTTAGCAGGATGTCTGGTAAAGGTGAAAAGTCTCAGGGGATGTTGACTTAAGACTGTTTTGTTTATGTCAATGACATAGAAAAAAACACAAGTAGAGTAATGGCTTAATTGGGAAAGGCCAATTATTCTTTACATTAAAGTCCTTTTTTCGGGATCTAAAGAGGACTAAACTGTTTGAAAAGTTTGCTCAGTGGGAGGAAAATGGTGTACATCTGGTTGCGTTCATGAACCACGATGCTAGTGTTAGCTTTTTTCACCTCTACGATTGGATGCCATAGATAACAGCTTTACAAAAACAAACAAACAAAAACAATAGAATGTTCAAGAGATGCGTACTTGACTAGCACCTGAGTAAAAAACAACAACAACAATAGTTATACTAGGTAGACAGATACAACATTCTTACGGTGATGCTAAGCTAATGAGCTAATGGCTATACTTTCCATTACCTTTGATGGGAACATCGCCCCTTTCAACATGGCCGCCACATCGACGCATGTTAGCCTACTCTAGTCTACTTAAGTCTGTCAATACATGTGAGCATTTACTGCCACTGCGGACATAGATACGAACGCTAGATGTCTCAAGGTGGAGACGGAAGCATCGTCCCTGGTCGGCTGTCCTTTTTTTTTTTTTTTAAACGCGGCATAGTTGTTTGTGTCATATCTCTTGAGATATATAACAACAAAAATCTGAATTGGTTGAGAATTTGGCAGAGTTGAGCAATCCACAGCTATTTCAAAGTCCGTGCTTCATTGACTGTAATGTTATGAGTAATGGAGGAGCCCTGTCCCAAGATGGCCGCCCTGTGAGGATTGTTGCTTCGTATTGGCGCAGTGTTGGCTCATAGTGTTATCTATGACTGCGGGAATTAAACATAAATATAAATGCCAATATGAACATCCACAGCAGTGGACACTACATTCAGAAATGTCTTCACATCCTTTTATATTATTCTCTTATACAGTGAAGTGATAACTTTATTTAAAAAAAGAAAAGTAACAATTTTTTGGGGTAATTTTGAGGGCTCGGCCTGTATTTTCTATTTAGATTAATTTCAATGGGGCAAATTAATTTGTAAGTAAAATAACTTACAAGCTGGGTTCCAGAATGACTAATTAGGCACATGAATGCAACCCAAAAAAACACAAAACTTGCCTCCCTGATGATTTGGTAAAAGTGTTTTATGATGTTTCCAGCAGAAGAATAAACAAAAGAAGATGAGTCATAGTTTCCTGCATGTCTGCCACAGGTGTTATGTGTGGGAAACTTAAAAAAGTTTGAAAAATAAAAATAAATAGCTCCTTTGTTTGGGTCTTGTGTTCACGATTTTGCCTTCTAGGTCAATAATAATGGAACCCTCAAAAATGGGGCTGGGATTATAGGTCATTAAAATGTGCCAGTATGAGGAAATGCGGCGAGGATAATCAGCTGAACGCACACACGCGAACGGCAGCCGCTTTAAACCGCACTGACAATCTGACTAAAACTCCCAAGGAGAAAAGGCAGGACGAATGTTTACACTGTGAGCGAACGTCTGGCAGCTAATCACACTTCTACACATGATGTCCAAAAAGGATGTTCAATCACTGCAAAAGTGACCACTTATTTACTTAAGAGGCAGGAAGACCACTTTTTTTTCCCGCCTGCCAATGTAAATCAAGGGAAATCTGTATGGGACTATTTAAAGCAGTGTCAAAGCTGAGGATGCCACACTAGCATGTATGCTAGCTTGTTAGCATTTCGCAGTTAAATGAAGCGTTTTGGTTTCGAGTGCTTCGAGTGTTGTCCAAGAAGCTTCAAGCTGCCTACTGGCGCTCCCGGTTGAAGTTTACCGTCAAGTAAAAAAAAAAGTCGAGCAGAGTAATAGCGACGCTAAGCAGATATACAAGCTCTTCCCGGGACGTTTTTTCCTTCCAAATCAGCAGTTTAGCGTCGGACAGAAGCTGTTGCGGCGCAGCACGACGCGACCGCCGGGCTGGCGCTCGCAAACCCTGCGGGACGTCGGAGTCTTACGAGCGTCGTACCTGAGGGAGGTTACGTAAGAGCCGCCAGTCAGCACCTTTTTTGTGGTACCAAACACCCGACTGGAGGAAACCACAAATTACAATGTTACTGTTCGTACCAGACTAAACGTTGGAGACAAACTGCGATTTAATGTGTTACAGGAACGGCCTCACAAAAGCACTGGCGAGGGCGGGCGTACCTCCGCCAAGGCTTCAGCGTTTGTCACCTGTCAATCTGGATCCACATGCCTCACAGGCTGGATTTGAATGGGATTTCCCATGCTGCATTTACACTACTGCCAAATGGGCAATTGAGTTCAGATGTGGTTCAGTTTTCGGTTGGCTCTTGACTGCGCAAAAGCAAGCAAATTTTGCTAACGAGATCATTTTCTGCAAAGTACAGAATTCTTGAAAATGTAATGGCTTAAATGGAAAAAAATAAAACAATCTTTGATGAACAATGTATTAGAATAAAATATTAAAATAACATTTAATTAAATTACAAATGAATTAAAATTAAATACAAACAAAAATAAACAAATAAAATGACATTGACGTTGAATTAAAAACAGTAAGAAAAAAGACAAAATGAAAAATATGATAAAAGCTGAATTATTAAAAATGAAAAGTACAAAATAAAAACAAAAATGGATTACATGTACAATAAAATAAACAAAAAATACAAATAGATTCAATGATGCATAAAATAATAGAATAAAATATTTTAAAATATATACAATTAAGTGTGAAATTAATTAAAATTTAAATTTAAATTAGAATATTAATAATAATTGTAATTGAATATTAACGCAATCGGGCTCTTATGTCTGCTGACTCGGGTCAATTAGCGGAGCCCAGAGTTCAAAGCAAACATGGTGAAGAGGCATTTAGCTGCTATGCCGTACACAAACGGAATAAATCAGCCCCGAGTGGAAATATTTTTAAATCCAGGTTAAAATGTTGCTTTATTCCCTTACCCTTAATTACGTTTTTTTATTTTTTTTATTTTATCACTTATATTCTAGAAACCTAGTTTTAATTCTCTACTTTTAAATGCTTGAAAGTCTTCTGGTAATATGTTGTTGTCAGTGTACATTATCAATATATATATAAAGCATGCCTTGCCTTATATACATAAAAAAAATCAAACAATAAAAATAAATGATAAAAAAATAAAAATAAAAATAAATGATAAAAAAATACAAATAAAAAATAAACACAAAACTCAGAAAGCGCACTAAAAACAAAGTTGCTATCATTACACAATCTAACCCACCGGCCTTCACATCATGTCTGTAGGATCACTCAAAATGTCTGTGGCCACTGAAACACAAAACCCTCCTTCTTGCCCTTCTTGGAAAACTGCAATAAGGCCGAGAGATTGATGGGAGGGGGCGACGCAACTCTCCGTATCGTCTCAAAAGAGAGAGAGGGAGAGAGAGAAAAAAAAAACATGCAACAGAGTGTCTTTGGCCGTTTCGCAACTGATGTGTTGAGCATGTGTGCGCTTCTGCGATCATCCGTCACGCCTCCGATTCGCCGCTTCTCAAGTCCACCTGCGCGTCATTAAAACGCGCTAAATCAACCGGACGAGTCGCACGGGAATGCACTTTGTTCTCTTTTCGACACCTTCTCCACCCCCTGCTCCGTAACGTCACGGCTTATTGACTCATTCCGCCTTTAGTGACACGAGGGAGAAGTCCAGCAGACGAAAACGCGTCAACACGCACGGAGCGGAACAACGCGAGCATTGTGCAAACGTGCACCGCTGATTCTTCTACCAGGTGGTATTGCGATGTTGCCGTTGTTGGGATGTGATGCGACGACTACGATAAAAAAAAAAATCCATCTGCCCCCACAAAAAGGAGATTAAAGAGCACATGGAGGAGATTTGTGAATGCAAGGTGACATTTGAAGACATTTTTTCTTGTATTGTTTCAATTTATTCTTTTCATAAAAAAAGACTATAGGCTTATAACCACAAGACTTTTTTTTTTAAACATTGTAATTATTTCCCCCAAAGCACAACGTAATTTACATAATATTTGTGCATTTTTGTTGTAATATTAAGATTTTATTCTTGAAAGAAAATATTTATATATTTAAATTTCCATATTTGTGAAAACAACTTTACATCTGTTACTATTTTGTGGAGCTTTAATACTTTTTTTTTTTTAAAAGGAAATCCATTAAAACATAAATTTAATAGTAAGCATTTTTTCCATCATAATGTTACAATTTGATTCATTTAAAAACACTTTTTTCTCTCATATTATGCTTTTATTTTTGAAAGTATATATTTTTTTAACTCATTCACTGCCATTGACTATAGACGTCAAAAAATTATTTTAACTATTTCTTTTAGTTTAACATTTTTTCCACTTTTGATTACAAGAGCATGAAAACCTAGAATTTTTTTATTGTATATTTAGAACGGATATAAAATTTGCGATTAATCGTGAGTTAAATAGTCAAGTCATGCGATTAATTACGATTACAAATTTTACTCGCCTGACGCCCCTAATTTTTAATAATCATTCCTTTTTTTTTTTTTTAAATCGCTTCAGGCGATTCCAATTTTTGATTGTAATTAACTGTATGACTTCAATAGTTAACTCACGATTCATATTTTTTTATATATCTGTTCTGAATGTACAATATTTTTTTCTAGGTTTTCATACTCTTGTTAACAAAAGTAGAAAAAAAAGTGAAAACTAGTAGAAATAGTTCAAATACATTTTTGACGTCTATAGCCGTCAATGGCAGTGAATAAGTTAATAATCCAAATTCATTCTGTGAAAAAGAGTGATTTATTATTTTTTTTCTAAAAAAAACATGACTTTACATGATTAATATTTACTTCACTTTAATCCAAATTAAAATACAACTTTTTTTCCCTCATAATATTACATTATTATCCTAAGTAGGACTTTATTTATTTATTTATTATTATTTCAAGGATGATTCTTTTTTGTCTACTATTGATTGCTATCTTTCTCAAGCAGTGGATTCAGACACCCACAGATGCGGAGCTATCCATACATCTTCAGCATGTAGCTAGCGTTCTGCACGTCTCTCTGCTAAAGGCATTAGCTTACGACATGGCAGGAAGTGGCGAGTCCGAAAAAGGAAAAAACTGTAGAGCCAGCACAACGTCTGCGCCTTCGCGCTCCATCCAACAAGGCCTGCGTCGCATCTCCGATATCCTCACTTTTGCACATGTGGCTTGCTTCATAAAAGGACGCACTCCTACATACTAGAATACGATAGCTATGACCAAACGGAGCCCACTCATGGAGCCCGACCAAACTCTTTGAAGGGCTCATATCCTAGCGCAGAGTACATGCAATAGTTCCGCCATGTTCTCAAAATGTGACATATCTCAGATACAACAATTGAATTTGCTGTTTGTGATTGTTTCAATGCAAAACAGCTGCCTCATCCCGCCACTTCAGCGCACAGATCCCTCTGGTGTATTGCAACAACATAACGAGGCTCAATAGTGGCATTCGCACTTGAGTGAGAAAGACAGACATCCACTTTATTCTGGTTGCAACGTTCCCATCCAGAAATTGCGGAACATAATCTTTGCGGTCCGTTTGATCGCAAACCCGTAAAATGTTTCGCCGTGTACTTGCGAAGCATGCACGTGTGATTGCTTAAACCTCCCGACTGAAACACGCCAGCGTGAGAATGTAAGGCAACGTGTGGAGAATGAAAACCAGGCGCCTGCTCGCTCACCTTGTTGTTGTTGATGTTGAGGCCGAGACGCCGTACATCAAATGTCGCTAATGGCCGACACGCATTCGGGCTTGGACCGCAAAAGGTTCACACCCAAACCTTCACGGGCCTCGACTTTGACATGTTCATGAGGGAAAAGCTTTTCGGGGAAGTAGTAAAAAGGCCCATCTTTGGCTGTTAAGAGAAACAATCTGGTGACCTTTTAGCATTGCGAAAGTTGGGCGTGAATTATTACACTTGACCTTGTCTATTGTAATAATGCAACTTTATTCCTGTGATATTTTTTTTTCTTTTAATATAGTGGCGTCATGCCTATGATAAGTTTTTTTCCTCGTGATACTATGGACTAATTTGTGTATTTTTTATTTATTTATTATAAATAATACAGATTTATACCAAAAATGACTTTTTTTTTGCCATGATATTATAACATAATTTCCTCAATATGTTTTCTGGTTATAACACAACATTAAAAATATGATTCTCATCTCTCAATATTACGGCATGATTCCAGTAATAATAACAACTTTTTTCCACACAATATTATGGCATGATTACTATAATAATAAGCTTTTTTTTCTTGTAATATTACTGGATTATTCCTATAATAATGCAACATTTTCTTCATTATTCCTGCAAAAAAACTTTTTTTCTTTTAGTGTTTGTGTAATAACATTTCAGAATTATTCTTCTTCTACTGCATTATGCCTGTAAAAGTTTTTTTTTTTTTTTTTTTTTAATTACAGCAATTTTCTTCTTACAAAACAACTGCATTCTTCCTGCAACAATTTTGAGTAATATTACGTTATTGTTCCTCAATTAATACAAAATTTTCCTCAAAATTTTACAGTATTATTCTTGTAAACAAACATTCTTGTCATAATATTCCAGTAATATTCCCATAATAAGGCTTTTTTTAAATTGGGAGTCTTATAGCATCATTCCTGGAATAATATACTATGACGTGATTCCCGCAATAACCCAAACTTTTCTCGTAATATTCCAACTTTATTGCTGTTATCGCAACTTCACATATTATTTCTCGTAGTCTTACCCGAAGTAAATCATTTTAATCTCTACAAGAAATGTGACTTAATTCTCCCCAGGAAAGACATCTTGGGGTTTACAGGGAAGCAATAAAAGGTCCGATCCTTGTCTGGTCTGAGAAAGAAGAAGCTTGTTAAAAAAAAAGAGGAGGAGGACTGAAGTGAGGGAAGGAATGATGAAGGCAGATGGCATTCACAACACCGGAGATGGTTGCAAAAAATGCAAAGAAAACTTCAGGATTATGTGTGCCTTGAGATACGAGCCGTCAATTGGTCGATTTTTTTTTTGCTTTGGCATGCAAGGAAAAAAAAAAAAGGTACGAGCAATGTATGGTGCCAATGAACTCAACTCAACTCACTTCACAACAAGCAGCAGGTTGGCAGACAGTCAACAATTCTTCTTCTTCAAAAAAAAAAAGAGGCTTCACGCTGTTTAACGCCACTCACGTTGAAGTTTACTGTCAAACTAAACAAAAACAAACCAAAGTGAATCTTACGTTTTGTACTCTACCATAACGCAGTCCATTTAGCTTCATGCTAACAACTAATGCAAAAACCTCAAATTCCTCCAAAATTGTTCAACCCCAAATAAGCAACTACTACCAGGACTGGATAAAAGAGCCGACACACACTCTTAGGGTTTGTAGGAGTGATGTTTAATGGGATCATGATTGTCTTTGGGGGAGGTTAAACATTTAATTGGATTAAGGGACAAAAAAAGTACAAGAACTCCTACATTGACTCCCGAAAACTACACGTCTGCTTTAAATACATGACAGGGGGAGGAAAAAATTGATTTGAGCTGCATAGAGGGTCATTACTTGTGACAAATGACAGATTTTTTTTTCCCACCCCCAAGGTTGTCCGAAGGGCTGGCATATATAATACAGACAACGTGTCCTCTTTTTTTTTTATTTGTGTGTTCTTTTTTTCCCCCCCCCTTGTATCATCTGGTCTTCTCTCTGATTAGTCTTTAGAGGCTAAAGTGACCTCAGCATGACTCATTTACCAGCCTCCCCCTCCCCCTCCACCCCCCGCCCCCCACCCCCATCCCAACACCAATCCCCCTTAAGGGCCCTAACGACATGGCTACACACACAACCGCACGCACACGCACACACACAGTGATAAACACAAAAGCAAACAGGCGAGGTACTATGGTTGCGACCTTACTGGGGAAGGGGCTAGGTTAGCCTGGAGCTAATGTCACAGCGTGCTAGTCGTGGAAGCGGCCAAACGTTTTCCGATGTAGATTCTACAAAAAAAAAAAAAAGAGAGAGAGGAAAAGACAAACATATTGTTAATATTATTTACATATCAGCTTTCCCAAGTTTTGTTTAGTTCAAAATGTCACTTATCCGAGGCAGTTTCCCCGTAAAACACCATTTAAAAAAATAAAATAAATATATTAATATATTAAAAATACAGTAATAAAATAATTAAATAGAATGTCAAAAATTGAATAAACAGTTTGTGCATCATGATTTCATGTTTCATTGTCCATTGACATTGCACTGCTCCTTCTGGTGTGCACTCCTTGGCCACCAGGGGGCAGTATAATACGTTCATATGTACTGTACTGTATATACAGTACAGTGGACCTGCAGCTATTCGCAGTGGATAGAAACTGAGTATGACTCAGAATCGGGAAATCAGCGAATAATTGACACTCCACTTAAAGTTAAAGAATGCATATGTTAAAATAAATGCACTTTTTAACATTTTATTTTTGTTTATGTTATTAATTGAAATTCACAAATTACATTGAAAGTATTAAGTAAGAATTTCAAGTATGAAGACACCTGGTCACGTCTACAAAAAGCGAAACAGTCACGTAGCATCGTACCCGATACCCAGCGTGAGGAGATGTGAGGCCAGCAGCGAGGGTACGAGGACGAGGAGCACGTCGGACGAAAAGATCCCTCTCTTCTTCATCACCTCTGTCTTGCGAACGCTGAACGAGCTCGACTGCTTCGGGTGCTGAAACACGAACTCTCTGCGTGACACCGACAAAATATCATGTCAATGGCAACAGTGAGAAGAGATGTCCATGGCGTCGGTGTCTAATGAAAAGAATGGCTCGCTAATTGTGATTTTTGCCATTTAGTCCACAAATAATAATGAATAAATATAGGGAAATATTATTTTCAGATATTGCAGGTATTGCCGTAGCCGTTCAAACGGCAGGACTGGCTTTGACAATAACACAATATTTACAATACCGTTAAATTCCCAAAAATATTTTATTTTTATATATATATATATATATTTTATTTTATTTTTATTTTATATTATTTTATAGTTATTTTTTTATATCCAAATATACTATTTATTTATTTGGATATATTTTTGCCTCAATGTGACAGTTTGATATTGTATAATGCATCCCAAATATTTTTTATTGCAGTGACAATAAGTATCACATTTCTGTGTTGCATTGTAATTAATGCATTATAGAATGTCACTGATAGCTTAAAAAAAAAAGAATGTTGCAACATTATTATTATTTTTTTTAATTTGTTTGTTGCAACATATTATTTGGATTGTAAACATTTATTTATGAGGCATAGTGAAAAAATAAAATATTGTTTAAAATACCCCAAATAAAGTAACGAGCCAACTAAGAAAAATCAAACAAAAACCAAAAAATGCAAAAACAAATAATAACTGTACAATTTAAATCAAATACTGTATGTTTAAAAATGACACATTATTTAAAAAGGAAACATTATTTAATGATAATAATAATAATAATAATAAAAATTCACTAAATTAAAAATTTAATAAAAAAATTGTAAAATACATGTGAAAGGATAAAAAAACACACGCTTGCTTTAAAAAAAATTCTAATATTTTGGCAGCGTGTTCCCTTAACAAAATAAAAATCCAAGGGAATAAAATAAAACAAACACAAACAAAGCTCATGAATATAATATATATATATAATATATATATATTTTTAAATGCTTGTACTTACTTGGGCGGCATATTTTCAGGCCTGCTGGACCAGTCCCACACCCAATCAGTGTCAACTTTCCTGTCATTCTCCTCCTGTTCACATCACCACGGCGGGATCATATGATCAGCATAACACAAATCAATCAATCTATCTATCTATCTAGCTTGATATACCTACAATAGCTAACTACAGTATCTAAAAGATTATTTGCACCTGTATTGTGATACAGTCACTGTCAGGATCACTAGGGGGTCTGGGGGAGCCAGTTGACTGTGGGGTCCCAACCTGCGGGGGGCTGCAGACAGTGAGACGACATTATTGTCCAGAACGTACACCACATACTGTATACTTATAAAAATCATCCATGCATCCGTTTTCTGTTATGCTTGCCCTTATAAGATTCGCAGGTACGCTTGAGCCGATACCTGACGCATCGTTACCCCGCGATTGGCTCATGTATTTAACCTACTAGTTGGCCGTACCTTTTCGGGTGCCGTTGCCTATGCTGTTATTATCAAGCAGTGTGCTTTTCTTGCGTTTGGGTCCAACTAATGGAATGGGCCGTAATACGTTACTTTAACTTTAAGTCTATGCACTCTTGAATATTTCTGCTGAAACGATCAAGAGCGGCGTGGATGTCAACGACGTGTTTTGTGACGTGGTGTCGGATCGCTACCTTTCTCGGTTCCTCTCGCACTCCAGCTGCGCCTCCAGCAGGATCCTCTCTAGCTCCCCCTGCAGGGCAGATGAGATGCTGTCCTCCGGCCCAGTTCGACTCTCCCTGCGGCTCACGGTGGCAATCAACTCCTCAAGTTCCACCCAGGAGCCTGCACGGGGGGAATACACACAACTTACAAAATATAAATACTTCATGAATGTACTGTAGATATTTTGTACAGTACAAAATGCCAAGATTTTCCATATTATCCATTAACAATTGTGTTCTTGGAATGTTTCAATCTGAAAATTGATGATCTTAAAATTGTGTGGAAAAAAAATTCCAACGTTGCTCTAATTTGTTCACATAGTATTATGAGTTTTATATTCCTAATATTTAATTTATGCGCTTTTCAAATTACATTTTAAAAACTACTTGCTTTTCTCTCTAGTCAGCAGTATTTCAACTTAAGTCTTGCAAAATTAATAAAAAATGTAATCGCAACTTTTATTCTCTTATTTTATTTTACTTGATTTTATTCTCTTTGCAGAAAATTCGTACTATATTTGTGAAAAAAATATACAATTAGAATCTGTTTTTGATAATACTATACATTTTATTTTCAAAATATTGTATTTTTATTAAATTCCCAGAAAATTCTAATTGTAAAATTCTTTCTCTCCACATATTTGACAAAATTTTGTCCCAAAAATGTATGTATTTCAATCTCTTAATATTTCAATTTTATTCTCCTAAGGTTGAATATAAAAATTACAGTATTAATTAAAATTACAATTCTGTCTTTATTCTTGCAAAATTCTCCTCCCCAACCCATATTTTATTAGAGCTGTTTTATCATAAAGTGACAAATGTCATTTTCGTAATATTCCCATTTCATGCGCTTAAAATTCCAATTTAAAAATTCTTGCAAAATTCCAATTTCATTCGTGTATTTTTGTTCTCTGCTTATATTGTGACATTTTCTCTCTAACGTAATTCTTATAAAATTCAAAATGTTTTGCAAATTATAAACTTTTTTTTCAATTTCATCCTCTTAAAAATACCTTGAAAAATTGTGACTTTATTCGTATAAAATTCAAATTTCATCCTCTTTTTCTCTTCTGACTGTGGCCTTAATATCCCTTGGTCGCTGGTTTTGAATGCATGCATTGAGAGCCATCAATGAAAATCAAATGAACACACACAGCCGCCATTAAATGACTGAATGGACAGAAAAGGTTCATGAGGTTCACATACACATACGTGGTATATAGACAGACACACGACACACACATGCACGGTTGTTTTAGTGCACAGCTCAACAGTAAGCAGGCCTGACAGCATGCTCGCTTACGTAAGATCTTATTTCTGTTGGAGATTAGCCATTCACCCTCTTACGTCCGCCCTCTTGTTGTTTGTGCACAACATTCACAGCCAATCGTAGCTAACCTCCACTTACGTGATGTCGTGTGTTTGCTGTGTGTGTGTGTGTGTGTGTTTGTGTGTGTCATGACTGAGCACAGTAGAGCATCGAGGGGAGGGATGAGGAATCTGTGCCATTGCCCTAGTTTGGCTTTTTTGTTGTTGTTGTTGTTGGTCCCTACAGAAGAGATTTATGACATAACCGCTTTGCTGATCTATCTGCAGTAATTCTTGTGCTGCATTGCTGAGTTGTTGTGTGGCATCTAAGACCTCATGCAACTCAATGAACGACAGGTTCAATCTTTTTTTTTATATGTATTTTTCTTTCAGCAACAATAGCAATTAACGGTGGCAGGTTTGATATTTTTATTTTATTTTTTTTTAAATAATTTTAAAAACTTTTTAATGAAATTAAATTTGGAACTTTACTGGATTTTTTTGGGTGGGAGTCAAAATTCAACTGATTATGTTTGTATTTATATTCAAAGAGTAATTTTAAGCTCTTTTACTTATACACATTTGGAGAAAAACATTTTAGGTTGATACATTTTTCAAAAATAAAGTCCCAATTTTTATGTATTTTTAAGAAAATGAAGTTAATACTATAACGGGAATAAAGTTGGAAGAGTGCAAAATTAAAATCGTACGATAAGAAAAATAAGAACGTAATCATTTTTCAATAAGAATGATTTAAAAATAATTTCCATTAAAAAAAATTAATTCATGTTTGTATTCAAAGTGGATTTTTATTCATTAGTTTTCATCTATTTTATTTTTTTATTAAAATTCACTTCCTAACCAGTTCTAATAATAAAAATAATTGAGGTAGTGTTGGTTCGTAATAATCATATAATACATTTTTTTAATTTAAACAAAACAGTTTTTTTTTTTTACATTTTTAAAATCAAATTACCTGATTTTATAAATGGAATTGTCATGGAATAAATAGACTTCCTATTGTGATAAATAACCTCACTTTTCAGCTATATTACCAAATCTAATGCGAAGCATTTTTTTACGGGCATTATCAAGCGGAAATTTTAAAGGTAAAATTCCAGAATACTTGCAAAACTGTGAAAAATTGATGCCCCTCCAAAATGGGTTAAGTACAGATGCCATAAGATGGCAACAAAACATTTAAAAAAGAGCGGCTTCGAAAGAATCAACACCATGCTTCAAGCATGTACACGGTCACAAACCCATGTTACATATTTGTATGCAGTATGCAGTAGTTCAATTAATCAACACAAACAACTCACTTTCACGTGAGACTCATCAATAGCATTAGCTAGCATACTCGCCTAAATAACACGCTAGGACATGGACGTCACACAAGGACATGTTTGGCAATGTGGGCCAATTGTGACGGTGCTGCAGTTACTATTACTACATTCTAGTAGCCAAATGACTTTGAACTGAAAATACACATTTCAACACGATTTTATGAGTAAAATAAATCGATTTAACTGGGCGTCAATTATTGCTCGATTTCAATGAAACGCCTGTGATTGGTGGTGGCGCAGAAGTTGGGCTGCTTGCCTGCAAGCGGGCTATAAGCGTCGAGAAATCTGTACATCTTAATTGGCTTACTGAGATACACGCAGGTGACTCAGCAAATCCCGTTACACAGAAACGGTGTCAGTGGTGGCAACAATAACCGATACAGTTGTGACATTATCTTTATGTCAATGTTAAAAATAAATCAATAAATAGTAATAAAAAAGTATTAAAATACATACAAGAAATTATTATAAAGTGATTTGAATTTAAACTAATTGTTTAGGGTAAAAAAAAAAAAATAGCGCTGACCGTGTCAGTGGTGAACAATAACAAGTGGAAGTAACCAAGTACAAATACTTTGTTACTATACGTAAGTATACTTTTCAGGTATTTGAACTGCACTAGACTTTTTAAAAAATGTATTATTCTTATAAAATGACACAAATTATTTTATACTGTTTCACATTTTTTATTTTATTTTTAAAAAATCTCATATTGTTACAACCAAAATATTTTTCCACAAATGTTATAAAACACATCTTTAGTTTATTAAGATTGGGTTATTTTGGTGATATGACAAGAATAAAGTTGTATTTTTGAGAGGGAGAGCATCACTCACCGTAGAGGCCGTCCTCTGGTGTCTGCTGGCCGGACATGCTCGGGGTCTTGGTGGGATGCTGAGGGGGATTCCTGCAGGAGGGCTACTAGAGACGGCGAGGAACGACTGATTCCCCCGGGGCAGCTTTACGCCTGGTGGAAGCCTAAAAATACCAAAATAAAAAAAGGTCCCTGTGGCTGGACTAATCCACGCTGGCGCTCGCTGCACCCGCCTCCCCCCTCCCTTCCCTCTGGCCACGTGTCAGCCAGGACGGATGTAAACAAAAACAAGCTAACAGACCAGCTGCCCCCCCCCCCCAAAAAAAATATTTTAAAGTTAAATCAAGCATCCAATTAAAACATCTTTTGAATCTATGAATGAGCACAAGTTGTACAACAGCAGATTCACCGCTGATGAGTTATATAATTTATTTGGAGACGGATCAACATTAGAGAGTTAGATAAGCCTCATGTTTTATTTACATGTAAAAGCCAAAGAGGGAAAGGGGCTTCTAGATTATTTTTGCACAGGGTTCTATAACTACATGATAGCAGTTTATCATTCGAGCACCTGCTCAATTATCAGTTGCTTAAAGTAGCACTTAGGAGCTTTTCAACCTTGATAAAATATTTTCATAACTCTACTAATGAAACATCAACTTAAAACAAGTTGAATGGTAGATTTGCCATGGCCTTAGGGGATCTGGCAACTTTGAGGAGGAACACTGCCACACAAAAAACGACAAATGTGCTGACTGCTTTATGACATACGTCACTTCCCTGTTCCATTTGAATGTCAACTCAAGATTAGGCCTACTGCTTTCCTGGCAGAAGCTGCAAAACAACTGAAAGGTTTTGTCTGAGGAGCCAAAAAAAAGAAAAAGGAAAGCTACCCGGAGGATCAACATTGGACAGGTTTTCACTTGCTGGCATGAGCTCAAAAACGACGCAATGCGCTTGTCCTCATGGGAAATGAGGTCTTCCTTCAGGCATAACATTACCGCTTTTGTCCATATGGTGCCGCCATAATCAATGTTCACTGAAAGTTCCTCAGTGTTGCTTTAAAGGGTTATATGTATATGTATAAAACTCTCTTTTCCCAGCAATGACGACTTTTCTATTAGCCTGTTAGGGTTTTGGCGCCATTTTGTGGCATCTTAGGGTACAAAAATAGCTAAATCAGGCAGTTTTTCTGAAAAAAAAAAAAAGCTGGAGATATCTTCCACAGAAAAACAAATGCCAGTAGCCTGTTCTTCAGACTTTCTGATTCTAACTTTTCATTATTTTATTTTAATTTTTTTGCCAGACTGCTGACTAGTTGAGAGTGAATCAACAGTGCCTCTGTTGGTTGCAGCCAAGTAGCGCACTACATTTTGCACCCATTGTTAAGTTCAAACACAATTAACATAATTTTTACCGTTCCATATTTTCCAAAACCACGCACATCAATTTATGCCTCCATAATTTTCTTCCCAACAAAATCCATTCAAAGAGCCCCGTTTAAAGACTTTTTACTCAGGTGATTGCCATCAAATGTTTTGTTTGCCATGGTGACATCACCGGGGAACAGCTTCTGCCTGCGATCCAAGAATTGCTGCTTCACATTAGTATCTGATTGCATTTTATTATTTGGGGATTTGAGTTCTATTTTCTTTCATTATCACACTTTTACTCTCTCTAGTCACTGTCATATTGGATGAAATTACTTGTTTGTATCCGCGCACTTTTCCCAGCAATAAAGGCCATTTTGATGATTGTGAGTCTTTGTAATGATACGCATTATATTCCTAATGGATTGCCATTTAGGCACGGAGCACTTCTGCCCCCCCTTATTTCTTCGCATCTCAACTTCCCTTAATTGATTATTACCAAAAACGAGGCGTGTGTGAAGTGTAAATGCGGAACGCCCAAGAGATATGAAAACACAATCTACACAGGAATGTTAATGTGATTCCGGTGGTGGAGGAGGAAACAAGGAGAAGGTAGCGGCAGTGGGGTGGGGGGCGGTAGGGGGGGGATAAGTGATCACAGCTGATAAAAATGGAATAGGATGTCTCACTTCTGGAGGCGTTTAGGAGAAGATGTTATCCGTCTATGTGAGCGTTGTCGTCGCACTCCTCGGGTGACGACGTGATGATGAAGAGGTCGACTGAATGTAACTAGGAAACAAACGAGGAAATCAGTTTGTTCTCATTACTTCAGAAAACAAAATCCAAACTGATCCAGAAATGGGATTTCAATCTTTTTTTTTGTGATACCATCAAAACGGCAACATTTGGGCGTGCATTTAGATTCAATTTGTAGCTTCTGCACAACCAATAGATTGTGATGAATAACAACATTTTTAGCTAAGTCCGGATCCACATCTGGAATTTGAATTTGGATCATTTATGTAAAAGAACAGATAACAGCTGATCTGAACAGATTTCAATCCAAATTTTTGTGTCGTTTAAGTAAAATCTAATCGTCAGCCTGACTTAGGAGTTTCCTGTTGCCTGTTAGCATTAGGCTAGCAGCGGACTTATGTTAGGCCAATGATAATGGCAGAGATGCTCTGTTGGAACGAAGTACTTTGAATGAATATTTATGACAAATAAACAGCTTGAAGCAAGAACACTTTGCTTCTCATTTGGAGAACTGTTAGCTATTTGCCAAACTAAACACTCCACGTTTGGAGAAAGCAAAATACACACACAAATATCAGAGAAAACAGAAACTGCCAATCTTACTGGAGCAAATGCAAACTACACAAAACGAACACAGAAGGGGAAACATGACGAGTGACAAAAATAAAGCAGAGCACATCTGAGTACTGATCCAAATGCCGTTAACGATTACTTCTTTAACATGGAGCCCATTGAAAAAAAAAAAAAAAAACAAGTGCTGAGGACTGATGTGAAAAAAATGAAGTGCAGCGTCTGCATGGCCGTAACTCAAACCGGCCGAGACACTACAGACAAGCAATTTGAGTTCATCCCCTAATCAAAACTTTGTTCACGTTGACACAGCAACTCATTCATTCCGCATCCGTAGGCGCATACATCAAAACAACTGATATGAGAGCTGAACCACTGAAGTGATGTTTCCATGCGGCTGGTTACTGAGTAGCCCCCCACCGCCCCCTCTCCCCATCCACACGTCTCTATTATCCTGCTGGTCACGCTTTCCTGGCACTGCTCCCGCTCATATGGGAGATATCTGTAAAATAATCCCACCTGTCTGTTCCCATCTGTGTCGCCCTCTATCCTCTCTACTCCTACTTTGTGCCCTGTCCAAAATTGAATTCAATTTAATGTTTATAAAATCATTTTTAATAAAAGAATAAATAATTCTAAATAAATTATAACAATAAAAAAATATATTAATTAATTGAAAAATATATTACATTAAAATGTAATCTTTCTTAGGATATAAAATAAAAATGTATAGTACATAAAAAATTGAATTCAATTCGTTTTTTTAATGACAAAAAATAATAAAACATTATCTAAAGGCACTCATCCACTACACGAATACTTGTACAATTACAGTAAATCTCGAATCTCATACCTCCCCTTCAGATTAAATGGAAATGCCCTTAATCTGTTGCAGCCTCCCTCGTAACAAAAAAAATAAAATAATAATAATAAATATATTTGTGTTTTTAATGGGAAATAAGGACAACATTCTATAATATTGTTTTCTATAAAAACATAGAATACAGAACAATCTACAATACAGCATGTAAACAATTAAACAGTTTGTGCCTCATGAGTTCAATTCAATGTGCTGCTTCTATTACAGTTCCTGCCACTGAGAGGCAGTATAATACAATCATGCAGATACAAATGACGAAGAATAGTTGTACTTCTTCTACTATTAAGTAAGTGGCTCAACAAAATGTTATAATATTTGTCATTATTTGAGGATAAAGAATACTGTATAGCCTATACCTGTTAGCATTAGCATATTTTCTGTCTACACATGTTGCGCAGCCATTTGTGTTCAAATATCCGTTACTTACGGAGTTCTAAAATTGTGACTGATGCTAACCTGTAGCATTTCAACGATGTTAGCATTAAGCTAGCGGGGTCATTCTTAAAGCAAAGTTTTTGGTTGTTGTTTTAAATGCACAATGTGTCATTCTCTTTAATGTTTAGTTTGGCCTTTCCGCATTCCTCTCCGGTTGACCTTGGAGTCCTACCAAGCTCCTCCTCTACCCCCCCCCCCCCCCCACACACACACACTAAAACCAAATACCCTGCCCCTCATCCTCCCCCCACTTGCTTCTTCCCTCCCCGCATCTTTACATACTCTGCTTTTTAATTCGACGCCACCTCCCCCCTCTCTTTAAAAGGACACAAGGGGGAGGCTTGCATGGCGACACCCGAGAGGAGGTCACGACGGACGGAGCTACGTGAAATGGGGTGTTTGGGGGGTGGGGTGGGGTGGGGGGGTGAACCACGGCGGCGGTGATGTTGGGAGGAGGAGGGGAGAGGAAGGAGGGGGCAGCTGAGCACATGAGAGGATAACTGCCTGTTTGCTCACTCTTGTCGTCTTGCTCCCCCTCCTGTCCGTTCACTTCCACTCGCAGCACTCCAACCACCAGGCAGTCAGCTTCCCAGGGATGCCCACCAAGGTCCCCACGTGAAGAGGAGACCGAGGCGGGGAGGAGGAGGGGGGGGCGGGGGACATCGTGCGAGAGAGAGACGAGAGACATCCGGAGAAGGACGGAAGAAGGCGGCGGCGGGAATAACGAGCAACGCCGGAGGGATGCGAGGACCGGAGGAGGAGAGAGATGTGGTACGTGTGACTCAGTTCGGCATCGCCGTGGCGATAAGCTCGGCTACACTAAATAGCCTCTTGTTTGGGCAATTAGCATCTTTTGCTCCCCTGTTGTGCGTGTGTGCTTTTTCCATCATGTTTTCAATCAAAGGCATCACTGGCATGCGTCTGGATTTTTATTTATTTTTTGTTCCCACAAGAGGGGTCATGTGCTCGTAGACTGGTTGCTTTGCTGCCTTGTGTTTGTTGGCGCGTGTGCGCAGAGATAACCGGGGACGGACTGACTTTATTGCAGATGTGGGTCTTATTTTCTGAGACTGTGCAGCTTTACGGGATGCTCCGACGAGCGAGACGCTTCCATTGGTGCAGATTTCTGCACTGTGCTTCCCTTGCATATATGTCACTGCGTCTGTGCGCGTGTGTGTGCACGTGTGTATGTTTAGAAAGGGGGGTAGCCACAAAGTTTCACAAGGGGGAGAAAACACTGACTGAGGGAATCCCATTAGTATATTATTATATTATATATGGTGTGGGCGTGTGTGCATGTGTGTGTATACGCTATGCTAGGAAGGAGGAGTGCCTTTTGAAATGTTTAATTTACAATTGATTGTAAACGTACATTTGGCTTGTTGTAGTCGGGTCGTTTAGTATTTATTTTCTACCATATAATAAATATAATACAGCATAATATAATATAATATTTTAAACTATATAAATATATTTGTGGGTGCTTAATATGTAATTACAATCAGTTTTTGTGTCCACTTACAAACTTTTTTTTTCAATGTGACATAGATTCTAAGTTGGTATTTTATTAATATGATCTTAATTTTGCTTACTAAAAAAAAAAAATCTAATACATTTTATAATTAAATTTAATGAATTTGTGGTTGCTTTATATCTAATTTCACACCAAAAATCTCACTAGTAACTCTTACTTTCTTCCTCTTTTATGTTTCTATCTTTTAAAAAATTTATTTTTTAATCTTTTTAATTTATTTTAATCTATAACATTTTTTGGTCCCCTAGTTTTCATTTTACACGATATTGTATCTCTGTGTGATCTTACCATCTCTCAGATGACTGCCAAGTTTTTTTTTGATTTGGCAATTTTTTAAATTAATTTGAAATGTTCATGTTCATTCACACTGTTTTTTAATTTATTTTATGTAGTTATGTAATTTTCCTCATCTTTTCTTTTTTTCAGATCGATACCAATTCCACTGCTACTTTGATACATAAAATAAAATATATAAAGAATAACAAATTTTAAAGAAAGACTAATATATTCCAATATTCCATTTTCCCTTAAAATCACATGAAATTAATGGCAATATCCTATTCTTCTTATTTGTAATTTCTAGTTCCTGGTTGTGAAGAGGGCAGCCAATACTGGTATCGGCTTCTGTCGCAAGTACCGATACCTTGAAATAAGGCCTGGTATCCGCCGAATACCTGATACTCACATCCCTAATTTTTTCATGACATTTATCGACTTTTAAAATGTAACTTCATTTTATTTTAGACATGCAGATCGTCACCTTAACATTACAACAATACGGTACTTAGGAGGCTGTTTCCACAGGGGTTCAAAGGTCACAAACTGCTCCGTCTACTAAATAGAAGCTAAAAAAAAACACAAACAGCATCTGTTTTATACTGGGGCAAACTCCTAGAAAAATACCAAAAAGAACAATTAATCTGCCGCCTAGTAAACATCAAACGATTAAGCTGACTTTGGATTTCCTCGGCACAAACATTGACTCGTGCTGTCAAAGTTTGCTCGTCACAATCCATTAGCCCACTTAGGATGGGATTTTCATATCAAACACGCCATTGTTGGTCCACGGCGGACAGATGGGACAAATCTATGCTGGCACTCACATTCCCGGAAAAGTTGGAAGCAATCTGGACTTCCTTAGGGAAAAGCAGAGTGATTAGAACTGTCGCTCAAGCAACCCTCTGTTATTTCACATCCAGAGACAAATAAACACAAATCTTAAAATGTAAAGATGTGAAGTTGTGTGCCAGCGAGGCAAGAAAAACAACCAGCATGTGTGGAAACGCTACAAAGGCGTAGGAACCTCTTCAGCCAAATTGCTGTCGTACCTTCCAGATATCCATTATTTGCAGGATTCCAAATTAAAACTATTTGAACTCCTTGGCTGCAAAACAACGCGCGTGTGAAACATCTAATGATTTTTATCCGCCGTTATGTTCAAAGCCAAAGTTGAGCTCGCAAACATTTGCCCATGCAGACGCGCGGAAGACACGCGGCGTCATTAGCATTCACCCGGAGTGCTCCAATTATCACTCTCCTTACGCTTCTGTTTTTCTCTCCGTGAGAAGCCCGAGGGAAACATTTGGCTTTTTCAGTAGCTAAATGCTCCGCTATGTTCCCATCTAGTTTCGATAACTTTCCCTTGGCTTGCAACTGTTGAGAGAAAGAACACTCAACATGCAACTATTGTCATAAGCCACACCTCCTTATCAATTAACCAATCAGGTGTTGAGTAGAGCGGGGTACAAGCTCTTTCTAATAGAAAAGTAGTGCTTTCTTTCGTGCCATCTTGTGGCAAACTGGTAACAAGTAACTTTGCATTGTGAACGACACAGGTCACGTTTTCTGGGATTGACCTGGTGACGTTCGCAATGTGAGCCCGAAGGAAGTGTGATGTCAATTTTAGTCAACATCAGAGGGCGGTATAAGGCCACAACGGCACCTGCTGAGATAGAGGAATATTAATAATACTTCATTCATCATTGTTTTAAATAGAAAGGTGTCTATGAACATATTGCACATAAAATGTTTGCCAGCGACCAGAAAAAGGTTTAGTGGCTCTTTCGACCCAACAACTATATTTAGAAACAAATCTCTGAATTCACTTTACAGGGTATTTAAACGAATAATATATGTAGTTATACAGATTTTGAGGGAGGCATCAATTACCCATGGTGGTCAAAACATGAACGCCAGAGGAAGCAGCACCCTAGTCATTGAATTGAAGCAAAAAATGTGGCAAAAATGGTTGAATTCTTTACGTTGTACTTAATTAATCACTCCCAGTCATTTTCATTGAAGCAATCCCCTTCGCTCCCGGCTGTTTTACTATTACTTATTACCATTTTGGCAGATTTTTCAAGATCCACAGAACATTCTGTACTATTTCTATAAAAAACATGGAACCTAAAAGAAAGATTAGAGTCTCTTCTTTCATCGGGAAAAAAGTATATTTGTATCTGTTTACGTTTGGCATCAATTAGCATTAGAATAGAGCTAAGTTTCATCATTATTGACAAACCTGTCAAAAACACTGGCAAAAAGAGCTTGTTGCAACATGGCCCTGGCTGGTCTCTTATACTCTGCCGCCACCTGCTGGCCGTTTTTTTGTAATAACGACCATTGCTTTAAGCGACCTCTTCATGTCAGAAGCTGTATCAAAGCCTTCTGTATGCTCTAGCATAAAAAAATATATATAAATCTGTTTTGGGGAGTAAAGGAAAAAGTATTATTTATAAGTTTTTGGGTTTGAATGAGCTAATTTATAGTAATTACATTAGTTCTCTCTTTTTTAGGCCAAGTGACATTTCTGGAGAGAGGTTGAAAGAGATTAATGGCAATAACATCCACGTCAATGTGTAAAGATGATTTGAGATACAAGAATTTTTAGTTGCAAGCGTGAACACGTAAAAAATGAAACCCGTCTCTAACATTCGAAATGCCTACTCGTCCTCCTTGCAGTTTTTGCCTTTCAACATCCTTGCCAGTTGTAACGTGTCAAATAAAACAAGCCCACCTCCCCCGTGAGGCTTCACAATGCTGAGCTGACAAAATAACAATCTGCAAGCACATCTCGAACGACGCAAAGGCTCCGTTTGCATCGTGGTTGTAAATTCCTGCGACGGCAGCGCGTTTGCCGGCCATCGCCGGTATGATCGCTGATCATATAGCTTTTCTTAGTTCCTCTCCAGTTCCTCTTTAAACGCCCTGACACGCTGATGCTCCTGATTTACCACTCCGCTGAACCCGAGCCGTGACATTTCCTCTTTGTGGAACCCCCGCCCTCCCGTGCTTGCCTTGTCTTTTACCGCCTCCTCCATCACACTTGGTCGGACTTCTCTCGGTTGGTCTCGCAACGTCACTAAATATAACCGAGCGTGTCTACCTCCTCTCTTTCCTCTTCCGCTAGCTGCCGCCTCCTCCAAATCTCAACGCTGTCTGACAAATCAGAGCATGGCCAGATGATACGACAAGACAATTTTTGGTTGTTTTAACACAACAAAGGAACACACAGCACCTTTTAACCCGCTACAAATGTGTGACAAGTGGTTTTCAAATTGGTGGTCCACAAAATGATTTGTAATAATTTCTTATGTCTTATTTGGGTCAACAGAATATTTTATGATACATTTATCATGTCATATCATTTTTCATAGGTGCATACCTACTTACGGGGGACCAGCGTGCCAATAAAACATATTAAACTATGTGTCTCCCCACATAGTGATTTCCTAGTAAAGCTGTAGAAATGAGATGTGGAGAAATGGAATGCTGCATATTGACGATTTAGTGTTTCCTACCTTTTTAAAGGAAAAGATGAAGAATTCTATCATCATCAATATTGTTCACTAGGGCCTGACCAATATGGATTTTTTGTTTAGGCCAATGCAGATTCTGATATTTGGGAGTACAAAATTCAGATCAATGATTAATTGATCAATTAATTTAAAAATGTACATTTAACAGTTGATTGCTTTATAGTATTTTATAACGCATTAGTATTTTTCTCCCCTCAAATTTACAACCGAGAGATAAATTAGAAAATTGTGAGTATTTTTTGCAACATAAACATAAAAGTTATTATTTTTGAAAAAAATTATTATTATTTTTTTTTATTAGCCGATTTTTACAAATTACTGTATAAAAGAGCTAATATCGGCCGAGGAATAAGAGTTTTAGATTCTTTAAGGCTACTTGGATCAAATTGAAGACCTTTAAGCTTTCACTCACTGAATATGACCAGAGCGAGTGGGACTTTGGGATTACGTGTCATGTATAAGGATAATTACGGCCTTTATTTTGAAGAATGAACTGTAAGACATTTGAATGATCTGCAAAAATAGTGGAAATTTGTCCAATGCCAAATTGTTCGACCGCCCTCACTCTAAATGCGCAACATGAGTCTTTGAGGGAGATGAGACATGACCTCATAGCATCGGTAGTAGGAACGGTGACAGAAAAGCCTCCTGTGAGTGGTAAGCAGCAGGCGAGCAGGCTGTGGTGAGGCTTAAATAATAACCTCGGAGAGTTATGAGCCGTACTGTGGCATTATGCGCTTGCACACCTTCTTCCTCCCGCCCAGTGATTTATCTCCAGTCTGCCAATAAACCTCAACATGAAAATGTCACATGTAGGGAAGGGCTGGCCTCGGCCGCGGGAGCCAGCCCGGGCGCCATTAACGGGGTCCACATTCATTAAATTGTCAGCGTAAATTTTTTGGTCTGGAGGGCGCTTTGCAGACTGCGAGGGAGGAAATGCGCAGAGGTGGGAGCGGGAGGTTGTAATGGTGGTGGCGGTGGGGTGGGGCGGTGAGGGGGGGTTCATGTGAAATTGCGTTGTAGCGTCGGCGGGAGCAAGAGTGATACAAGTGGCATGGCTGATAAGAAGATGGAAGAAAGATAGAAAGGAGAGGATGAGGATGACACCGTGGGGAATGAGGAAGGGGAATGAATGGCCATGTGACTGGCGGGATGGAGGCTCAGAGGCAAATCTGTCAGGGTGAAGGTTGAAACAGGGTTTTTTTTTTCCTTACAAGAAAGCGAGAAGACGAGAGATATGCGATATTAATGAAAAATCAGAAGGACGGCAACATGGTTGAAGCCACGAAAGATTAAAGTAAAAAATCCAAGGTCAGTAGGCTTGTCTATTAAAGCAGCAGCCACGAATAATTGGGTTGGCCAAACTCCCCCTACAGGGAGGTAGTATTTTATTTTTTATTTTTTTATCCGGAGTCCTTGGTTATTGACAGAGTCCGTTCCTTCAGCAGTAACAAACCCGTTGTAGACAAGTCGGAACCTATGCTCATACAGTAGTAAAGTCATAATTACAGTAAATTCCAGCTATTAGTGCAAGTTTGGGACTAGGCCCTTCCGTCACTCGCTAGTAGTTTGTAGTATAAATAACTATATAACAAACTATGTTCTCAGAAGACTTAAAGATCATTTCAAACATCTTCTTATATATTATCATTAAAATAAATGAATTACTAATTTGAAAAAATGCGCTGAAAGTGAACATGTACAGTAAATATCTGCGACCATGCCAGCCTGCGAATAGTGAAAATCAGCGTATAATTATTAGCCAATTGGGGGGTGGGGGGTGGGGGTGGTTAACCTGAAAAAAATATTAGAAAATCAGTAATATACCACCAATGTGTTTTCCACAATTGGCAAATATAAAAAATAGTGAAAAAATGTGTACATACCCACACAACAGTCTTAGGGGAGAGGGGAGCATGGTGCAACGTCATTGTAGGGTATGGGGGTGGGGGGGCACGCGACCCCAGAAAAAAGTGTACTTGCACATCTACTACAGTAGGTGGCGGTGGCACACTCATTGTTTCAGAGAGCACAAAGAGTATTAGCACCTCTACAGAGGTGTACTTATAACAATTTTTATCAACAAATCAATGCTGGGGTGTGAAATATTTTCTTCTTCCCTTTTGGGGTGCAACAAAAATAATTGAGAAAAACTACCATACAATGAAGACGACCCGTAACTTCCACTAATAAACCAAGCTAGACTTAGCTCTTCTCCAACAAAGATCTTAGTCTCTCAGTTGAGCTGCAACACTTAACAATAATTCCTTGACATGAGTTACTACTTTCCTAATAAGCAGGGCTTTGGTGCCATCTCGTAGCATCTTAAGGTGTTACAGAAAGAGAGCAAAAATATGCAGACAGTTTTTAAGCGCAACTCCCAAATTGGACGTATTCTTCTTGGACGGCTCCTCTTCTATCTATCTGTCCTGTTCATCCATCATATCATGTGATCGAGACAAGCGCTCTGACTTGTGTACAGAGGCACAAAATGGCTGCACATAATTTTAAAAATAAAACTGGTAGCACTGACCTGTTCTGACCTGTCTTATTCTATTTGCTACTCCTTGCGTTCCTTCCTCCGGCAGTCATTGCAGCCTCTCACTATGTCAGGTTCCTGTTTTTCTCTGATTTTAGCTGACAAGACTCTTGATTGTCAGTCGACAGATGGTCAAGTGTGTGTCATGTGTGTCGCGGGTGTTCGCCATGCCCTTGTTATGCGGTACAAGTCGCAGAAGCCGGGCCAATTAAAGTATCATGTCCTCGGATTGGAGCTTTGCACAAGCACTGCTCACAGCTCTAAAACCTAACGTCGCAATGACGCTGGCGCAACACGAGAATCATTTCCTGCTGCTCCGCCAATATTACGGCCCATTAAAGTGGGTGATGCGGGGTCGCCATGGCAATGACAGAGGCGGTGTTCTCGTATCATACCATCGACATGATGGCAACTCTGCTATTCCGAGACCAAATGACCGCGATTGCTATGAAATTGCTGTTGTTGCTCCAAAGCAGGTTAACCTTGCTAAGTATGAGCTCCTCGTATACTTTCGCCCTTGTACCCAGGGATGATTTAGTAGTCTAGGTGAATCATCATAAGCGGCTCATCGGCGATAAGAACATAAAATAAACAGGAATCCCCATCATTCATCCCTAAATCCATTAGTGTATATGAGTGTGCGTGCGCTTGATGTTTGGCCTCGAGGCTGCGTCTTTAATCATTGTTAATCCCAATAAGTGTGCTTTTTCGTGGATGTGACAAAGATGCTCCCCTTGCGAGGTGCAGAGAGAAAGAGAGAAGCGTAAATAAACGTGTCAGGCCCTCGGGTGTCGCTTCCTCTCTTGCTCTCAAAATGACCTGGAAGCTGCGAAGGCGTCACTAATTACCCCACCCGCAGACAAACGAGAGGAGGGGAGCAGAGAATTAGCCTGTCAGTTACGAAAGGTTATCGGCCGGCAGAGGTGACAACTGTACTCACAAGCTGTACTTAAGTAAAAGTGTTGATACTTGTGTAAAAAATAGAGTCTGGCAAAAGCAGAAGCACTGAATCAACTTCTTTACTTTTGAACTGAGTGCATTTTGAAGCACGCAAACTACAATAACTAAAGAATGTGAAATTAGCCAATGATGACAAGTGAAAAAATATACACCTTACGTGTAATGATAAAAAAAAAAAAAAAAAAAAAAAAAAAAATCAGATATAGAATTTTTGAAGCAGTTCCTGGCAGTTTAGGCGAACAAAGGACTTCACCACAAGTCATTCTTGGAGCTGACATCCAGCAATTGTCTTAAATAAGGCAATTATTGGGGATATCTTGCTTTTATATATCTCGTTAATGCTCCTTGGTTCACTTTTTTTTTTAAAAATTTGCTATAAGAGCTTAATCAATCAATCAATCAAAGATCTCTACCACGGCTGACTACTTCGCTCTACTTATGTCTTTATTTTCTATCTGTGGCGGCAGGTAGGAAGCACAGATATCGACATTCAAATGTAGAGAATACAAGGTGTGTCTGAAAAATAAATACTCAAGTACGCATAACTAAAGCCCGTATCCCACTGAGGGGCGAACATTTGCGATGCTAACGAATGTTGATCTCACATCAGGGTTCGTTCCCTGTTGCAGTGTTTCGTCAATTCCCATCGATGACGAGGTCCACCTTTCGCCGGGTGTTTCCGCATATTTGGCGATTGCTTTATGACTCACCACCCCTTATTCACCCCGATCGACGGACGTAAACGTGATTCAGTTGTGCTCAGTTTGTGTATATGAGACTTCGTGTCAATTGTGCACTCGGCGAAAGATGGGCATCGTCATAGACAGGAAATGATAATTAACGGAAGTGCCCAGCTCAGGTTAGCATTGCAAATGTTAGCCCCTCAGTGGGATACGTCTTTAACTGTATCTACCTAAGTTAGGAAAATATTTGTAATTCCCGCCAAATGTCAGTGAGACGGACGTAAAATGGAAGTGTTGCATAGACAAAGGCCACGGTGTCGAATTGGGAGTGACGAGAGCACGGCCGAGCGTGGCGGACAGACTGTCACATGGCAAGCAGATGATTCAGAGAGGGTGTCAGCACAGCGCACCATCAAGGAGCCCAGAAGCGCCGCCGCTGACTCCCAAACATGGCGGAAAGGAGAAATTGCGAACGACGCACGCATGTGAGGGATATGACAAGATATCACAACATGCTGCATTGAGTCACGTCAGCGCTGCCACAGTGACATTAGTACACATACATAAACAGTGCCGCCTGCAGTCGGTGTGAATGGGCCTTAATTACAATCTCCTTTTCCCCCCCATTGTGGTAGTCGAGCCTTTCCTTTTGCCACCTCCACCCTGTCATTACATCGGCTGATTGATCTCTTCTTCCTCCATTCTGAATTGACCCGACTTCTCATGCATTTTTAAAATAGCTGCCAACCTTATCTACCTTCATTATGCTGAGGAAGAAGCGTGCTGTGTTTCAATGGAAATGCAATAATATGGGAACAATTACAGTCTCTCACACCTCCCTCTTTGTCTCTTTTTTTAATAGGAGTTTCTACTGTATTGAGCCACGAGGAAATGACTCAGTGAAAGAAGGGCCAAGAGAAGAAAAAAGCTTTGAAGAGGGGCAATAAAACCAAGGAAGTGAGAGCCACAAAAGCTGAATGACGCAGGGCGTGATGGAGAGCCAAGCGGGTCCGGTCTATAACTTGGCTGTCCTTCCTCCTGTTGGCCCGGAGGACAACACAGTTGGAGAGGTCGAATGGCAAATGTGATGGACACAAAACTGAAGGACAGGTTGCATCCTCCCTGTTTAGTCGCTCTGGGATCTTACTCGCAGAAGAATGGGAGACAACAGCAACAGAAGACATGCCGCAGTGTGAAGAATATTTATATTGCATATATTTATTTTTCTACAGGTAAAAGATAAAAGACTTTATTCTCTCCCTTTTGACCTTTCATTATCTCAACCTGTGAATATGACTTATCCTTGGGTTAAAGACAAGGGATAACTTCTGCACGAGCCCAAAAAAATGACATTTGTTATTCCATAAGACAGTTAACTGAAACTGCAGACACTTAATGAATGCCGATAAGGCAAATGGAAAATCAATGCCCTTGGTGATGCACTGATACGCCCGGGCCTTTTGCGTCACATCAGACTGCCCGCAGAGTTGTTGGATGTTGGGGGGAAGCGTGAGCAAAGAGCAATGGTGAGCAAAGAGCCCAACCACTTGCTGACGGGCCAAACCAACGGCAAGAGTGCCCTGGCAGAGAAGTCCGGAACAATGACTGTGCGTTCGGTCCTGCTCAATCGTGACTCCCCAGATATTGAGAGTCGCCTTAGGCGGCGCCGCAACCGCACCCACCAGGTCCGCTTTAAAGACCTGGAGGACGGCAGCAGCAGCAGCGGCAATAGTGGCACGGGCGAGAACAACAGCCACCAGAGGCCGACAGCAGACTGCGATAGTCCTCATCCTCTGCGCAAACACAGCAGCAAGTCCCCCAAAGGAGCATGGGGGGACAGGGACGGACCACGAACAGAGAGCCTACCTGGTCAGACCTCTGTGGTAGGGGCAGTGCGTGGGGACATGGCTAGTACAATAGAGGTCGTGGCTGCTTTCTTGGCCAGGGCCCCTCCCCATCCACTGACCCCAGGGCCCACGCGTCGATGCTGGGCACCTCCACAGACTAACTCCCTGACCTTGCCAATGACGCGCAAGCCAAGCACCAGCACAGCCATCCAGACCTCGCCATGCCTGAAAAAGTCTCTCTCCGCCACGCACACTCGTAGCCACAGCCTGGGAGATTCCTTGGGCATAGATGGTGACGATGAACACGACTCCCAGGATGAGTACCTTTCACACAACCACGTGGCGCTGCTGGGGTCCAAGGATCTGAATGGTCCTCAAGGGCCAGCGGATCAAACTGTGATTGAACGGAGGTCGAAATCATCCAAGGTGGACATGAAATCAACCGTCTCTGTCACAAAAAACTCCAGGCACAGTTGTCCTCCATCAGTTCTTCACAACACAGAGCCATTCCACAGTTCCATCGCATCCTGCCGAGATGGCCCCAAGCGGCAGGGCAGTGTCACTCCCTCACTGGTCAGGAGGAGAAAGCGTCTGAATAGGACCACGAGCGATCCTGGAAAAGAAGTGCACTATTGCACCACTCCTACTCAGACTGAAAGCCCCTGTTCAACCCTGCCACATTCAAACACCAGAGTTTGTGCTTCGCGAGTTCAAACCGAGTGCTCGTCTGCCCGTTTAAAATATTGCACTACACAAAGTCAAACTGAGGGTAAACAACAGTCGGCAGTCCAGATTCAAAACAGCGTCTCCAATTCGACCCTCCCTTTAAATGCTACACAGCGCACTACTCAGATACAAACAGACTCTCCCTTGCCTTCGTCTCCAGACCATCAACCATACCAGACGCAAACGTCCGGCCCTTGTGCTTCTCCACCTCCGCTAGAATCACCAAACTTAGATCAAATTCAAGTTGAGAGTCCTGTACCGCCAAATGGGATACAGGACACTCCCCCCACACAAATAACTACTGTGCCTTACTGTACATCTCCGCCTCCTACAAGCGTACCAACACAGAGCCCTGAAGAATGCACTGAGCCATCGAGCAACTCATCAATTGAGCCAGCTAGTGTCCCCCAACCTCCTTTGGCGGCCATGCCCATTTCTTGCTCTGCACCCACTGTGATCTCACATCCCATCTCATACTATACCCACGTGACACCACCGGCATTTGCAAGTGCACCGCTCGTCTGCTCCGCTCCATTGCCAGCAGCACCAGCATGCCCTCCTGGAAACTGTACCTCCCCTGCCCCAAACAAGGCATCACAAATTACCCTCACCTGTCTTACCCCTTCTCCTGCAAATAACCCAGGTGTAGCTCCATGTGGCCCTATACAGCAAACCACTATTCAACCACAGCCACCAAATGCCTATCCGGCTCCAAATCAAACACCATGTACTATTGTGACACAAGCTGCTTTGTCTTGCACCTCCATCTCCTATTACACTACAAACCGTGCAGCAGGCCCTCTCCACAATCCTGCTACCCCTTCGTGTACAACACTCATAAAAACCATAGCTCACTGCAACATTCCATGTCAAGCTTTGCAAAACGCCTCATCGGTCAGCATCGGCATAGCGCCCTTCTCGTCTCCAGTCCCCAAATTAACAACGTGCACATCTCCGCAACCACTGGTCAATCTTCCAAATGCACACAGTTGCGCGACGCCGACAAAAGCCGTTCCTCTGTACTCGTTTCGAGCAGCACCGCCATACACCCCTCCCTCTCAGACCCCCTTAAATGCTCAGGATAAGAGGGGCATTCGACTCCCACCCCCTGCACCGCCGCCACCGCCATACACGCCACGTAAAAAAGGAAATGACCCGCCGGCGGCTGCAGTCCGAACACCCGTGCTCGGGGCAGAGAACAAGTCCAATAAGAAGGAGAAAGATGAGGAGAAAGAGAAGAAAGAAGCTGTAAAATGCACAGACCCGCCGAAGCTCTGTGAGAGTGCCAGCTCTCCTAAGCACAGGGCTAAAACTCCGCCAGTTTGTGTGGTGAAGGGAGAAAAGCCGCCCTCTCCCGCCAAGACCTGTTTTAAGCCCAGCTGTCTCAGCTCAGCCCAGGCTCAGCTTGGGATACTACACAAAATGCTCTGCGCAGGAGCCAACGCTCCCAACAGCCAACACGCTCTCCCTCCAAATCAGCAGGGATGCTCCGGGGCCAAGGGTTGTGCCGTTTCCGGGGGGAAGCCCCTGACGCCGACCCAAGCTGACACGCTGAGACAGGTACAGGAGATTCTGGGAGGGTTAGTGTCCGGGGCCAAGTGTAAGTTGGACCCGGCCCGAGTGACAGAGAAGCTCCTGGGTCCCAATGGGCCCTTGCGTGATATTCGCAGCCTGCAGAACCATCTCCACAGTTTGGAGGGGGTCCTGGAGACCAGCCAGAATACCATCAAGATCCTGCTGGATGTCATTCAAGATTTGGAGAAGAAGGAGGCTGAGCGAGACGGGTGAGGCAAATTTTTACTTAAGTGCTTCACATTAACACATGGACAGCATGGTGAGCGAGTGGTTATCACGTCTGCCTCACAGTTCTGAGGTTTGAGGTTCAGATGTTGGTTCCAGCCTCCAAACGTGGAGTTTGTTTTTCCCGTATTTTCCGTGTTGGTACTCAACCTTTCCTCGCAGCTCCCAACACACCCCAAGCACCTTTGCCCAAAGTCAGCTCACTCATGACACCTAATGAGGATGTGCGAGAGAAAATAGATGGTTCACATGAACACATTAGGCGTCTGGATGAAAGCTTTACTTGGGAAAGAATGATGCCATCATCGGGAAAGACGTACTTTAAAAGTAAACACCATGAATGCAGCAAAATTACTATCATTTATTTAAACATAGCGTGAGATTTCAGTCAGATTGGATGATGAAACAATCGTGACATCTACTCAACTTTCCTAACCTCCGTTTCAGGCTAGAATAAAGCTATTATTTTCATAGTTTCACAGAAGCTTTGATAGCTGATCCAGGATTTTTGTCTACAATCCTTCACAGAGCTAGAGCGTAACATCAACAAGAATGTCAAAGAAGCTTACTTAACAGGGAGTTAATTCGAGGGTTAGTCCAGGTTTTAGCGTTTAAGCTTGAGGTCAAACGAGGAGCTTAGCCATATTTCAAGGTGTTAATAAATGACCGGACGCCTCGGGCTAATGGAGCTGTAAACTCGAACTAGCGGGGGCCTCTCCGCTTGGGGCCGGGTGTTGCGCGAGGGAGCCATCTGGTCGTCTGCAGCCCGACGTGAAGAAAACTCGCTAGGAATACATAAGTTATGAAGGGCTGCGAGTGTGCAAAGTCAACGCCAGTGTGACGCCAGAGTACCTGCTGTTTCATTCCGTGGCAACTAATTTCTCACGGTCAGGGAGACAAACACACTAATGTAATCATCAACTTTTGATTCTTCAGTGAATTTAACGTGCCTGGATTTGAAAACAATGTGTTGCTAGTAAGACACAGCCTGAATGAAGGCTGCAACTAACGATTATTTAATAATCGATGAATTAATCTAGGGATGAACGAGTACCAATACCACAATCAGGATTTAGAAATGAAAAAAATAGAAAATTTCAATTAATTTCATACAATTTTAAGGAAAATGCTATATTGGGATAGGTCATTTAAAAAAAAAAAGTTTTTTTTGGGGGGGGGGGGCATTTTATGTATCACAAGTACTAGTGGTATCGGTGCTTGGTATTGGTGACTAGTCAACAAGAGTTGAGTATTCGCACTGGTTGGAAAAAAAGTGGTATTGAACATCTCTAGATTAATCTGTCGATTAGGGGATCAGGACTATTTTAAAGTAAACAAGGTTTCTAAACGATTAATCGATTATCAAAATAATTAGCAATTCATTTGACAATCAATTAATTGACAATTAATCATTGCACCTCTACATTGAATTGTTTTAGTAGTGAGGACAAAGACCATTCTAGTTAGTACAGGGACCTTAAGCCGGATATCAAGGATATCCAATAAACGCTCAAACGGCTTTCCATAGACATCTGTTGTGCCTAAGCTATGCTGCCATCCCGCTCAACTATTTATATCCCAGCCAACTTCTACCGAGCACAATGTAAGCATGGCGAGCCCCCGAAGGCAAACACGGCGGTGGAGCAGATTGAGCATCAAGAGGAGGAACATGAAATATCGCCAGGCAGGAGGCACGGAGGGTTGGGGCAGAGGGAGCATCTGTAGTTATTTTGACGAGCTCTCATGTCAGTCATGCCACAGAAGAAATCGTGACGCATCAGACGTCGGCCTTCTGAGGGTCGGCTGGCCACGCAAAAATCTGCGTCTCCAACTGGCGTCGGCGGTTTGGGACGTGGCTAAACTCTCATCATCGTTTAATTAATCTACTCTAAGCTTCTTAGTCATCGCCGACGCCTTATCGCCGCAACACGATGAGAGATACGGATGGCGTCTGAGGCGTGTAATCCCGAGCGCGCATCGTTGCGGCTTCTCGTCGTCTTTTTATGCTCCGGCATTGGAACGTGGGGATGAGGCTGTGTCTAATGCATGCAGACTTGACTTTTACCTCATAAGCATTATTTTATGCCCGGAGTGATGTAGTGACTCATGGATTACGTAACAGCCAGTTGGAGGAGGTTGGGCTGAGTAGCGTTCATTAAAAAATGATCAGGGGATTGATTTTTTTTTTTTTTGTGTTAGCTCAGTCGGGATAAGAGTACGCATGCACGCTCATTCACACACTCTCATGTACTCTCACAGGCCCTCTCACTCACACAATACACACACACACACTCATCCTTTTACCCCTGATATGTCATCTGAATGCTTTTCCACAGAAGACATTCATACCGAACCGGTCAGGACATTGAGAACTGTGGGACCTGCAGGGACTGCGCATGTATCATCTACAGGTATGTGTGGATGCACTTGTGTTTTATGTGTGTAAAGTTGGATATATGCTGCGAGTTTTAAATGACACAATTCAGATTTTTTTGCTCACATTCGGGATTTGCATCAAGGCAGAAAAACAGCACATGTGATTGGAGAGCTTCAGATCAGATTCAGGCCTTCTGTAATGTAGATAAAAATCCAAAACGTATCGGATATTGATTTATTGGGGGAGCTGGAACGGATTAATTGCATTATAATTCATTTCAATAGGGAAAATGTATTTGATATACAGTATGAGTTGTAAAAGCAATTTGTGTGGGTTTTTTATGCCATATGGTGTCACTTAAAGTGGACATAGAAACAGTCACCCATACCACCACCACCACAAAAAAAAAAAAAAGAACATACACATTCCACTGGAATTGGACACTTGGACCTGCAAGTGTAAACTCAACCTAAGCGTGGTTATTTGCTGCGTCCCTCAAGTTACATGTTAAGGCAACGAGAGCACATTGCGTGTCTCGGCGCGCGGTTATTGTGCATCGCGCTGTCATCGCGCATCACATCACGTTTGGGGAATTCAGTCTTATGGCTTCATCGCCGCGACGGGCGCAGAGTCGCATCTCCCCGTCACAGCCCGCTTGAGTATCTATGGTGGAACCTGAGACACACCGAGATGTGTGTGTGGAATTTTAATCTAATCAAGGAAAAATGTAGCTAAGTTGCAAAAACGCCTTATGAACACTTAGGCAGAATTGTGGACAAGCCACAAAGGTTCTGGGAGGAAATTCTTTGGTCAGATGAGATAAAACTGAAGCATTTTAATTAAAATGGAGGAAGCTTGGTTATATTCTGAGGCCACATGTGGAACAGGATGTCTTGAATCTTTGCAGTGAAATCTCCAAACTGTCAAATAATTAACAAAAAATTGTCTGCCATGTGTCAGAAAGCTTGGTCATTTTTAGCAAGTAGATTTCTCTCTGGAGTCCAAACACCTTATTTGTCAGCTTTTTTTGTTGTTAAAAATTGGATGTTCTCCGCTTTGATGCGGTTCCAGCATTTAATTTCGGTGTCAAACGTGCTAGTTCTGTCAGTTTTACGTTAGCTTAGCAATTAGCTTGGCTTCTCCGTCTTTTCTTATCATTCCTTGGTGAGAACGATACTTATCCAGCCAGATGTCTCTGAAAAATTGAGTCCGTCCGTCCGTCCGTCTTCTTCCGCTTATCCGGGGTCGGGTCGCGGGGGCAGCAGCTTTAGCAGGGAAGCCCAGACTTCCCTCTCCCCAGCCACTTCAGCCAGCTCATCCGACGGGACCCCAAGGCGTTCCCAGGACAGCCGAGAGACATAGACAAAAATTGAGTCAAACCGCCTAATTTCAGTGGTAAACGCGCTAGCCGTGTCAGTCTTAGGTTATCTTAACAATTAGCTTGGCTAATTATCCCAGATACTTTTGAGATGTGTAGCTTATTCGCCGCCATGGAAGTGATGATTACTGACTCAGGAGCGATTCCGCAATGTGTTTGGCCACACTAGTAGCTTGTTGCTAGCTAGCTGGTTGTGGCGCAAGGAGCACCGGGTTTTCCTCGACGGTTGACCGCCATGTCTCGTGCGATGCTGAGCTGCCCTATATGACTGACTAGGCGTTTTGTTTGAGCACTGAGGCTGTTACTAACCTTACTTCTTGCCCCTTGCTTAATATGTTCTGCGTGGGAACCCTAATAATCGTCCTGTTAGATTACATAATCACCCTTATTTAGTTCTTGTAATTTGTATTCCTGGTTTTGGATAAAAATAAAGGAAAAATGGAGGCAGGCACACGTGGAGGGTCGAGTCTAAGTTTGACACCGGTGCATTAGGACCACCAACTCAAAAACAAAATAGGGTCATTAGTGTGGAACACAGCAGTGCAGGGAAGAGAGAGCCGACTCACACACAACTAGCACAGGCAAATTTGATTATGACTCAGGTGATTGAGGCTTTCACCTCGACACCTCAGAGGGAATACATGCCAGACAAACAATGTCATAACTCTTAGAACGCACTTTGGCAACAAAAATATAATGAACAGCTCCGGGTTCGTCATCCATCCTCTTAACAGAGTCCGGGGGAAAGTGGCAGGTACACGAGTCGGACTGATTGCGTCGCGCAATTAGATTTAGCGGCGAGCTCGTCGCCTCATTATCCGGCATGCTAATATAAATGGCTCCTACGGCTATGCCATGTCTTTGACATTAGCCTGACTGGCAAACAAATTGTTCGCCTGAGTCGACTTGCTATATGATCGATGGATGTCCTGTTCACATTTTTTGAAGACCGAGTTCAAGTTAATTTTGCGTTTCTGCTGATACACAGTTAAATGAAATAAAAGAAGAAGAAAAACAAAGAACAAATCGTCTCAATTATCTCAGTATTTATTTATTTATTTTTAATAAAGTTGTCCCAAAGCAGTACCATTTTTGTTTGGCTGTAAATCAGCAGTGGTTCAAACCAAATAAAGAAATAAAATATTTTATTCTTGACTTTACACATTAAGAATTTTTTCAAATCCGTTCCTTTTCGGCCGATGCTGATCATTTGAAAATCAAGTGATCGGGATTTCCAATCACGTCGGTTGGATTGGGACAACCATAATATGATCACACTATTGTCCCGGATCTACTCAGTGAGATTTATTTTATTTTTGTGCTACGGAGAAGTTTCATGCAAAGAAATATTTTGACTGACAAAAAAACAAACAAAAAAGAAAATGATTAGTGGGACAGTTCATCATGATTAGTTCCATTGACACGACGTGGCCACAGGGTGGCAGTATAACACATTCCCGCATAAAAATGTAATTTCGTTCACATATTTGTTCCTTACAAAATGTCTGTAGCGTTTCCCATTAAATGTTAGTAACAAGCTAGCGGACATTAAAGAAGAACTAAAAGATTTTGATAATGCATATGGTAAAATTCTCTTTGTTTGATGTTAAGTTTGACAGTAAATTTTCAACTGGGAGTGGCAGATTTGGAAGATTTGTTCACTGCTGAGTTTAGTTCACTGTCACTATACAGTGCTGATATCTCAAATTGGATGTAGTAAAAAAGAGAAGCAGTAGTAATAGAGGTGTAGAGAGCTCTCAGCTTGAAACTAAGTTGACATTCATCCCAGTAGATGGAACCAATACAGAGCAGGAACATCACTTTTGAGGAAGTAATAATATACGCATGTGGACTGAAACAGTTTGGAGCATTTCTTGCGCTCCCTTAATAAGACATTAGTCATCATCATCACACCGTGCTTTCACGGATCAGATGAGACGATTCCACTGGGTCGTCTGTCAAGCCTCCTTCTGATGCACCATGGGGCGGATTGTCTGCTTGGCCAAGGTAACAGGGGAAGAAAAAAGCGTCGGGTAAAAAAACAACCACAACAACAACAGGATGGAGAAGCCGTAATATCAAACAGGACAGATTCCATCAAAAAAAAAGAAGAAAAAAAAGAAAGAAAAGAAAAAGTGAGTGGAGATGAAACGCTCCCACAGGGGGGGGGGGGAGAGTTTGGAGGAATGCGAGTGATTGCAGACCAGAATGTTGCCTTCACCCCAGTTTGACCCAGTTGGCACATCAAATGCAACACAACTTCTTCAAAGCTCCTGAAAAACATCAATCCATCCATCTTTACGGCTTATCCTTCTTGAGTTTTGGAAACAAATTTCAGCTATGATTTTGCATCTTGGACAGTCCATGTCTCCCTTATTTATACAAAAGCAGTTTTTAATTAAAAAAAATTAAAAAAGTAGGGCTGTTCGATACCACTTTTTTTTTCAGACCAATACCAGTGCATGTACTCAACTCTTGAGTAGTCACAGATACCACTTGTACTTTTGATTTAATAAAATTCCCCAATAAAAACAATGACAGATAATTTTGAAGAAACACCTATATATCCCAATATGGGAGTTTTCCTTAAAAATGCAGGAAATTAATATAAATTTTCTAATCTTCTCCTTTCATGAAGGTCAAAATACGATAATTATCACGATATTGTAGAGAGGTTGGCAATATAAAAAAGAAAACAATATTGTAAAAAAAAAAAAAAAGAGCTCATACTACCCCCCCCCCCCCCCCCCACAATTTTGCATATAATGGATGCATATAGACAACCTACTATTTCAATTGACTTGCTTCACAAGCATATTACATTCCCCTTCATCTGACCATTAGCATCGATTTTAAACATAATAGGGCCAAAACATGCCTTGTGAAAATTAAACTTCAATAAAAAATTAGCCACCAGAGGGTGCTAGAACTGCACAAATGGAAATCAAGCTGACTTTTTTTTCTACAGATGTGCTGCTTTTAAAATCGTGACATGACGACGATATGGAGGCAGTTTTAATATGGCGATATCGCCGTTATTGTTACATCCCTATTGATAACTTGACTTTACTTACTTTAATCACTCATTTTTCTTGCACATATCAAATCAATATTCTTCATTGAAATAATTGAAAAAACATTAATCTAATATGGTCCCTAAAAAAATGCCACAATTCTTTTGTAAATGAAAATAAACTCAACAATTGACAAATAGTCAATGCACAATGTCTGGTCAGATATTAATTCTCTCTTCTTTTTTTTAATAGAAATTATTGACCAATCTAAATGGTTGCAAATGGCTTACTCTCTTATAATGTGTTTTGGGGGTTTCCTGAAAAGTGATGGTTTTGGAGATTCAAAGATTCTTACAGACACCATTAACAAAACACAATACACCCCCCTGTGTACAATATAATCCAGAGTTCCAATACAAGATAATAAAGTTCAGTTTTGTCCGAGAGATATTAACTGAACAGTGTTTATTAGTGGTGTTATAGTTTGTAGTGTACTACGAGCTACTAGGAGCTCTTTAGCTGAATAATGTCAGCAGGAAATGAGGAACACTACATCTCTCGATGATGCAGTGTGTTTAAGGGTTTGCCTTTGTTCTCTGGCCTTCTTTCTAGGGCAGAACTTATGTAAAAATGCTAATGCCACTTTGCATGCAAATACAGTTGGCAACAGAACATTACATTTTGAACAGTTTGTACCGAGAAGGAATCACTCTCTAATTGAACACTTCATTTGTTTAGCCTTTAAAAAAAAAAGAAAAAGCGTCTTATTACGGCGAGAATAATGCATGACGCGTCCAACACTATTTATTGGGCACTGGTGGTGCATTGATCGCGTATTAATATGTAAAATCCGATTGTGTGACCATGCAGGAGAGTTAATTAGCGAAGCCGCCCCCACCCCCGCGGTGTCATCATTCTTGTTGCTAATGGCCAACGTGAGAGTAAAGTAGAGCCTAACAAGGAGCTGTTGTGCTTAATCCCTGCGGAGTGCAGCCTAATCAGATCTGCACTCTGCTGCTTTATCTCTGCTCCTCCTCACTCGCTTGCTCCATCACGCATTTGGCTGGAGGAGATCCACGAGCGAGCTGCTTGCACGTAGATTAATGACTCTCAGGACCTGACGTTTGCGGCCAAAGTAAAAGTCCACCCGGTGCTTTTCCTTTTTCTCTTTTTTAAAGGCAATCCGTCATCGCCTGGGCTGAGGGGGAGATAATTGAGAAAAGGCTTCAGAGGGGGCGATTCCAGAAATGTTGTTTTTGAAATCGCAACTCAGGCCGCACAAATAAACCGCCCACGACGTTAAGTCAAAGCTAACAATGTGACTGCGCACACTGTACAGAGAGTATTATAGGGCGGTAGGCTAATATTACGGTGTCCTGACGGTGATGATAATGCACATTTCAATTTGACACATAGCAAAATCTTTTGCACACGCAGTGAAGGGAAATGGGTATTTGGGATACCTAGTTGAAGCGCACCGACCGGCAAGTGACGTCCGATGAAACTGCCTCATCATAAGGAACATAATAACTGCATAAAACTAGGCCAACTGTGAGTGGCTATTACGGCTAAAACATCATCATCTATTATCATCATAAAGGACATAGCATCTACATACGAACTGATCACATGATCATCACATGGAACATAGTAACTGCATAAAACTAGGCCAACTATGAGTGGCTAATATGGCTAAAACATCACCATAATCACATTATAATTATAAGGGACGTAACCGCATAACAACTGACCACATTATCACACGATCATCACAGCACACATAGTAACTGCATAAAACGTGGCCAACTACGAGTGGCTAATATGGCTAAAACATCATCATAATCACATTACCATTATAAGGGTCCTAAGGGACAACTGCAATACATCCATAACCTAATGACCCCGTGACCCAACCCAAAACACAGTCACCTACAGTATGACCCAGTGAACCAAAAACACTATCATAAAGTTTTGTCTTAGATCGAAAGGAGTGGAGATACTCAAGTCTAGTTTCTCTCAGTTAAAGTTTTCACTGCGAAAGTATTCTTCTTCTCTTTGCAACTGAAGCTCCAAGTTGGCAGGTCGTCTCAGGCTCTCACGTGCACCCTGAAAGGACTTTAGGAGAGTGTCTCATTTGTCAAATACAGCTCTGATAAGCATATGCGTGCCAAGCTCAGCAGTGGTACGCCAGAGGACTCCTTCACCGGGCCTCCAACACACGTAGGACCAGCGCTTATCGACTCACGCAAAATCTACGGGGAGTGATGTCGATGAACATTTTGTGACAGCGCCTACAGTAGCGACTCATCCCCAGCCACTCTTACCACACACCCGTCATGAATCAACTTTTCCTGACGCACATCCTCACTGACACGACATTTCTTCTTCGCACGCTGCCCTTCGATTGCCGTAGACCAGAAAGGGAGTTGAGGAAGTGCGGGAAGGAAACTGGGTTAACTCTCAATAGCTGCACTTTTTCCTCTCGACACGCATTCCTCCATTCAATCCGCCGGATCTGTACTCCTCACACAGTCAAATATTCATCACCATTAAAACTTAACCACAACGGCTTTTAGGCTTTTATAATTAAGCGGGCGGGGATGGTACCTGGCTACAAGATGGATGGCTGGATGAAGGAATTTATGGACAAATTGGTTCATCGATAAATACTGTAAAATAAACATATTCCATCCATTCTGCCCCTTTCCCAACCTCGAAACTTCGTACGTTGGACCGTCGTTCACCGAATGGACGGACGAACTCACGATGACGGATCGATCCGCAGACAAGCGCGTGAGCATATTGATGGACGGTAGCCGCTGGATGGATGAACGGATGATGTGTAAATGGATGGCTGAATAGGTCGATAGTCGGTTTGATTGCTTCTATCTGCTTCCCCCCTCAGCTTGGTCCTTCTTCCATCACACCATTCATTCACTTTCCAAAGTGGCCCAGGGAGGCATTTAAGGCATCAAATGCTATTCACGTTGTTCCAACATTGGCCCGAAGCTGCTGACAGCTCCTCATTGTCTGTGATTCATCCAGGGGAACGCGGCATTTCACATACAGAAAGAGTGGACCTTTCCCCCAATAGATAGCTTGGTCTTGCATCATTCACACACACACACACACACACACACACACACACACACACACGCACACACACACACACACACACACACACACACACACACGCAGGTTTGCCTCTGTGTATTATGAGGACATTTTTTCCAAACCTGTTTAATTGTGTATTACGGGGACACCCCTTTCCGCTAATGCCAGAGAGATGGGACTTGCACCCCAAATTTTTTTTTGGGGTCGTCCAGGGAAATTTCACTTCAAAACTTGAAAAAACTCAACGCACAAAAAAAAGAAAAACCTGAAAAAACAGTAATTATGAGGACATAGATAATGAGCTAAATAAGCCACGCCCATGGCAAAAATGGTAATTATGAGGACCAACTCACATTACAAGGACAAAGTTTACACAACACACAGCAACCATGTCACTGAAGTGACTTGAAAGTTCTGGCATTCTGGCGTTACACAAACTGAAATGACATTGATGTGTAATGACTTACCTGATATAAGGTCGCATTGTTGTGCATAACAATACTGTGAAATGCAAAGTCATACCTGATCCTTGAGCACCATGTTACAACTTTAGGACAGACTGAAACTGGTATGTTAATAAAACAATGCTTCTTATGTGAACAGGTTATCTAGGTCAAGCACATCTTTGTAATGGATAAGTTAGACATGAAACCAGATGCAAAAGAGTCAGTGAACATTGAACATTTTATTCTTTAAAACATGACTACCTCTCATCTTAAAGATGAGCAGTTTTCAGCTCATTACTGGAATACCTTCGGATTTCAGAATTTCTGAAACAGGTTCAATGTAGGAAGTGTCCGAAGTACTGTGAGAATCTGGAACATATTCCTCTGCTGATGAATCCTCACTTGAACTGGATACATCAGCAACCTAATTTTTTAAACAAAAACAATTATTACATACATACAGACATACATATACATATAGTCGCTGTCCTGTGAAAAACACTTCCACCATATTTTCCAGACTATAAAGCGCACCGTGATACAAGCCGTGCCGCCAAGAAGGATCGCTACCGGAGAGCAGCCCGCGACCTAAAAATGGAAACGTGTTTTTCACAGGACAGCAATGATATCCATATATACAGTAGACGCACACATACATGTGCATATATACAGCGGCTCTAAAATTGACACCTGCCGGATGCGGGTTAAAGTTCCTTTTGGCGGGTGGTCATAAATATTTACTAGCTTTACTTTGCTGTTACTTAGTGATGTTACACTCGAAGTAGAAGCTTGAGACAAGTGTCGAGCGCTCGCGGCAGAAGTAGCTCCCGCCATTGATGGGCTAATGTGCTAAAGTTCATTTACCAAAGATAGGTGGTCTTCATCATCAAGCAGTTTTGCATTTTTTTTTTTTTGCAATCAACGGGATATGTGCCAAATGCTGGAGCAAACTAGAAAAGCATTTAGAACCTAAAGTTTGTGCATATAATGTACTAAAGATTATTATAAATCTAGTCACCACATTTATTCGAAAGATGAGATGAAGCATTTAACAAGAGGGATAGTTAATATGCTTAATCTATGGCATTGCCCCTAAAACGGGTCTTGTGTGATACAGTCCTTCAGTTACAGTAGACGTTTTCTATTTTACTGAGTCAGACAGTCGTTAAGATTGAGACAATTGCTCAACATTTAGCTGCTTGCAACTAAAGACAGCGGTATAAACATGGGTCATAATTTATCCTCTTGACTAAATTATATTCATTCAATGAAAATGCCTGCACTATTAATCCTGGTTGCGTGAAACAAAGATCCATTGCAGATACAAATAACACACAAGATAAAATACCCATCATGCCAGTCCATTCTAGTGCAGCGAAAGGTCCAAAACATAAAGCACATTTATCCAAGCTTGATACAAGTGAATAAACTACCTGATGTTTACACTTCTGTTTAAAAAAAAATAAAAAAATTATAGCGAGTTCACCTCTAAAATCCACCATAAATAAATTAATGGGAAAAAAAGATCACTACAGTGCATAATCTAAATCACCAAACTGCCAACAAATCTTCAATTTGAGATATTTTTAATGTTGACTTGTAGAAATTTTAGTCCCATACAAGCGTATTGTTGGATACAGTATTTTTAACGTCTTGGCAATACACATTGCATAAACAATTGTTGTGATTATATTTGTTAGTTATATAGTTTAGCCCTAGCATCTACTCTACACTCTTCACTCCTAACGTCTTTCTTCTGAAAACTGATTTCAACATCAATATTCAAAAAGAAATCTCGTCACCTGGTCAACTTTGTCTGTGACAGCTACGTCTTCAGCTATGTCTTCAGGTTGTGCGTCAGTTCAAACCTGGTACACATGAAGAAAAAAATACATATAAAATTCAATTCTTAGTAATACACAAGACTGTACCTGTGCATGTACACAGTTACAGTACATACAGAACAATGAATAGGTTAAAGTATTGTGAATGCAAACTCATTTTATTTGCCATTACAAAAATAAATAAATAAATCCTTCTGCACTACAGGTTTGTGTAAATTGGTGACGTCTATTTTTCACAATGAAACAAAAACAAGAAAATACACAGTCCTCAGAGAATCCATACCTGACCAGAGTATGAATTGTGAGGACTGTATGTGTAACTCCAAGCCCTGAAAACTTATTTTACACTCACAGTGTATAAATACACTGTCCTCAGAGTGTCAGTTATTCACAACTACGACATTGTGAGGACTATGTATCTGCGAGGGCTGCTCAGTATTGACAAAACATGCGACATGGGTGTTTTATACAGTGATGGAGATTATTTAAGCATTTAACACATACCTAAAAAAAAAGATCTATCCATATACATATATATACACATACATATAGATATATATACTGTATACATAGCGAGACAGACAGACAGACATAGCGAGATGGACAGAGCGAGACAGATAGATATAGAAAATAAAGATAGAGATAAAGATAAAGAGATCTTTATAATCCAA